>NC_037680.1:29602957-29902957 GCF_003255815.1 Theropithecus gelada
AAAAAAAAAAAAAATTAAAAAAAAAAAAAAAAAAAAGAAAAGACAAAATCAAGTCTTGCCTGTGAGTTCTTCTTCTACCTATCTCTGTGAGATAAATGGCTATCCATACAAATACCTTCAGAATCTCATTCATTTATCCATCCACGCATGCATGCATCCATTCAGCAAATACTTATACTTTCATGAGAGAAAAGATCCTCAACTTTCCTGATTTACAAGTCATATAAAAAAGTATTTAAGAGAAATAATATCTAAGGGTAATTGTCTCCCTATAGTTTCAAACATTAGTATTTTTTAATTGTACAATAATATTCATTTTAAAAAGTCACTCAGTCTTACCCTCCAAATATAACTGCTATTAGCAATGATTAATAACAACCAAAGACTTAAGTTGCTATGTATATTTGCATGCATATATTGTTTTTAAAAATAGATAGCTTGGCAACTTTCATTTTCCTTTAAAAATACGCATCATTAGGAATCCTTTCACAAGTGACAGGACACTCAATGCCATACAGCTTCAAAGAAGAAATTTATTGGCTCTTATAGTTGAAAGGTTGATAGCTTGAGACATGGCTTAATCCAGTTTAATCATTTAACACTTTAGACAGTCCTGTGAGGTGTATACTGTGAAGGCAAAAACAACTGCCTGCTATGTAATATAAGGTAAATATTTTTACATATGATTGAAAATAAATATACTTGCATACATATCAATAAATATGCGTTTATAGCATTATCCAGGAAGGATTCTATTTTTAGACATATTTATTTAACCAATTTCCTATTGTTGAACGTGTGTAGTAAGTATAAAATACTAATTTTAAAGATAGGCTCAAATAACCAGATAATTAACTTTGGGCAGGTTATTTAATCCTCATCTATAAGATAAGGATAATAATGAAACCTACCTGATAAAATTCTTTTAAGTTTGAAATTAGTTAATTCATGTAAATTGTTCACAGGAGTACCTAGCATATAGTAAGCATTCCATAAAAGATGGTATGATTATTGTTGCAGCTAGTATTTTTGCTATCATGTAATGTCAGTGATGGATGTATTCTAATATAAAAGGTGTGAAATTTAACTCACTTTTTCCCTTCCATTAATATAAACTTAGATTTGTAACCTATGTTTGTGTTATGATGATATTATTTTTTATTTACAATTCTTTTATAAGAATATTTGGATATTTGTATTTTGTTTTGTTTGTAACTAAACTTACAGCTGTGTGTATGTGTTTAAATAGTTTTAATGTTGACCACTTGCTGCTGGGTAACATGACCACTCTATCTAGTTCCTAATTTTGTTTTCTATCTCAAAGTATATATTTAGGAAATTAAAAAAACATAAAGGTGTTATTATTTTGTGCCTATGTATATCTGAGTATTCATTTCTGATTTCTTTACATATTAAACAAGCTGAGTATGAAATTTTTCACTTGCAATTGGCACCTTTCAAAACAATGTAGATATAACCCTATTACTATTGTTGTTATTTTTGTTTTGTTTTGGTATCCTGTCATGTAGATTCAAACAATTTACATTTTGTACCATTTGTAACAAATTTTCTTGAACCCTGTATGGTTTTACTTTATACTTTGGCCAAGATCAGTGAGGTGTAACTCTTTTTAATTGTCATTGCCTAGAGAGCATGGTGATCCCTTCGATGTGTACCATGCTGAAGAAAGCTTTCTTCTGTAATATCTCTGATGTTTTTCCTATTCCATTTGTTCTTTCGACACACAATTACCCGTATGCCTGTTTTCTGTCCTTCCACTTCCACATTACTCATTGGGTTGAAAATTCATTTGCTCCACAGGTCTATTATCCATTCCTCTCCGCTATGTTCTATGCCTTGGGAGTCTGACCTTCATGACTGTATAATTGGCTTCCCTGGTCCTCTGCCTTTTGTGTGTGTCTGGCCAATGGGAGATGTTTGCAGGAGATTGGAGGGCAGGAAAAGCTACGAATTTATTCCCTCAGTTTCCCCCCAGCTAGGACAAGGCTTGACAGTGCTTGAATAATTCTACCTCCAGCCACAGCTTCTGTAGACGATCTTCTACTGTTTTCTCCAGGTCTCAGTATTTGTTACCTCCTCACTTCTTCTGACCCGAGAGTGGTAACTCGTCTATATTACTGCTACTTCTAGATGTTTCACTATCCCTTGCTGGTTTCCCTTAACCCTACTCATACCATTGTACAAAGTTCTTTCATTAAAACCCCAATTGCTCTACTTGATTATCTATTTCCTTCCAAAGCCTTTATTTATTTGCTGATATAATCATATTTTCTCTCATTGTTCTCATACTTTTATTCCCTTCGTTTCATCCATGAAAGGTTCTCAGTTTTGTCTCTGGATAGTGGCTCTTTAATGCCTTCAGTTTAGGTGTTAATTCCATTGTATATTTTTTATATTAATTCCGTTCTTTTTTTATATTAATTCCATGCTTATTTAGTCTCTTTTTCATTTTAGTTAGATGCCTTTTTGTTTCCACCTGTTTTCTTTTACTATCACTTTAACCTGGTGCAGTGGCTCACACCTGTAATCCCAGCACTTTGGGAAGCCAAGGCGGGCGGATCACAAGGTGAGGAGTTCGAGACCAGCCTGGCCAATATGGTGAAACCCCATCTCTACTAAAAATACAAAAATTAGCCGGGCATGGTGGCACGCACTATAGTCCCAGCTATTCGGGAGGCTGAGGCAGAATTGCTTGAACCCAGGAGGTGGAGGTTATAGTGAGCCACGATCACACCACTGCACTCCAGCCTGGGCAACAGAGCAAGACTCTGTCTCAAAAAACAAAAGGCAAGCAAACAAACAAAAAAAAACCCTGTCACTTCTTCTTTTATAGAAGACATGCTTTCTTGCTATTTTGTTAGGTTGCTGGATGTTTACTGAAGGTTTTTTTTTTTTCTTTTCTTTTTTTAAGTCTACAAGTGATCATTTTCAGAGTCCAGAGTGCCCACCATTACACTATGGAAACTTGCACTGAGGGCAAGCTTTTATTCTTAAACTTCTCATTGCTATTTACTTATTTTTCCTTAGGTTTTTTTCCCCCTCCCCACAGGCTCCAGTTTTCTCTCTATATTTATCCTGGTCCCAGGTGAAATCTGTGCAGTTACACTGGAACCAGCCCGTACCTCTCCCCTCCATCTTCTCAGTTATCCCCTGGGTGGCATGTTCTTTGCCTGTATGTAGAAAGATGTTGTCAGTGAGGATGATCCACCATGGGAAAGTGCCCAGGGATGGAAAGCAAGGGTGTCCAGTTCTTCACTACGACAGGTTCTGGCTCTTGTAGTCATGGAAACATGTTAGGGGTATTGTGAAGTATTTCCCTACTTTTTTCAGGTGACTCCTTTTTTAGGAAACAAAACTGTGATGTACCAAAACTATGCTATAATGATTAGAGATTTTCTTGGTTTCAATGTCAACACCACCATTTGGTAGCTGTATGCAAATCAACTTAACTTCTCTGTGTCTCTGTTTTCCTCAACTGAAAATGTTATTTAATTATAGTAAATATTTTGCTGGTTTCTTGTGCAGATTCAATGATTAGTATAAGTAAACCCCTTAGAACAGTGCCAGGTATATAGTAAGTACTACATAACTGTTTGCCATTATTCATGTGAGTTGTAGCTGGGAAGATTTTTCTCTCAATCTGACTCCTTTATAATTAATGTCAATTATGTGTAATCTTAGTGGTGAGTCATTTGTTCGTTATGATTTTTGATGTTATAAGATTTCAGTTTCTTCTTTGTCTCCCCTAGTACTTTAAGGAAAGATATTGAGAAGTTTGGAAATGATCTTCAGACCTTCTGGGAATAAGCTGGACCACCAATAAACCGTGGATGTGAGTCATAATTTCTAAACACTCTGCAGAATTGCTTTCATTAAGTAGGTTTTATAATACTAGGTGGGTGCAAAAAACTGCAATTACTTTTACACCCACCTAATAACTTACTTCCCTTTTAAATTGAAAGCTGAACTCCCCAGGTTATAAAACCTAACATCACAATTTAAAACTTTGGAGGAATTTCATCCTTTTTTTTTTTTTTTTTTAAGAAGAACCAGGTAGGGAGTTCTAAAAAAAAAAATAACAAACAAAACAAAACAAAACAAAACAAACCACACTAAAACAGATCTGTTTTTTGGCACCAAATGTGTGAGTTTTGTACACCAAAAAATTCTCTAATTCTCTGTGGACACCAACTGGTCTCCTACAATTTAACTCAACCCTGACAGTGACTACCACAGTTAGCATAGACACCCACAAGTTAAAAGCTCTGTCCCACAAAACTACCCCCCACTTCAGACCCTAGTCACAAGTTCCAGGTTACGACCTGTGCTTCTGACCAACCAGTTACAAATCAGAGGTACCCGCACCACCTCTGCAGGTTCAATAATTTGCTAGAATGGTCCCCAGAAGTGAGGGAAGTGTTTTACTTGCTATTACGGGTGTATTATAAAGGATGCAACTCAGGAACAACCAAATAGGAGAGTTGCATAGGGCAAGATGTGAGGATGGGGGTTCCAGCAGCTTCCATGCCCTCTCCGGATGCACCACTGTCCCAGCACCTTGATGTGTTTACCAGTCCAGAAGCTCTCCAAAGCCTGTTGTTTAGGGTTTTTATGGAGACTTCATTACATAAACCTAATTGATGAAATCATTGGTCAATGGTGATCAAGTCCATCTCCAGCCCCCTCCTCTTTCTGGAGGTCAGGGAGTGAGGCTGCAAGTTCCACTGCTCTAATCCCATGGTTGATTCCTCTGGCAATCAGGCTTCGTGCTCCCAGAGCCACCTCAGCATAAACTCTCGTGTGATTGAGATGAGTTTATTATGAGTAACAAATATGCTTCTCTCACTCCTACCACTCAGGAGATTCCAACGATTTTAGAAGCTCTGTGCCAGGAACTAGGGGCAGAGACAAACTATATATATTTCATATTACATCACAGGAATATATATTGTATTATTAGAGAAAAGAACAACATCAAAATGTGCTTTGGTGAAACACATCTCTAGACAACCTGTAACCAAGCTTCAAATCCTGCCAGCCTGCCTCATTCTGCTTAATATGACGCAAATGAGCTCTGGGCTTTTCAGAGGAAATTATAAAGGCAAAGATTATACTTGCTTTGGGAACATTTGAACAAGTAAGAATTCTGTTTTGCCCTTTATTATCTTAATTTCCACAAGTTTATGTAAAAAGATCAAGAGAAAAATAATATAAATGAAAAACGATCTCTGATTACAACTATCAATAAACATATTATCAAATTCATGCTTTTATTTTGTGGTTTCTAACATTGTTCTTGCTGATTTGAAGTTGCAACAAGAAGATATTAATAAATGTGTAATAAAAGCATAGAAAGCAATTCAGAGCAATGTTAAAATATGAAGTATTTCAATAAACAAAAATGTGTCCACCAAAGTGTCCACATCAATTTTTATATTTGATCATTTGAATTCAACTTTTAAATTTCACATCCTTTCTATGTGTACAAAGTTGTAATGTGAATTGTGATTTAAATGACCTGGAATTATAAGAAATTACTCTCAAAGAAGCAGTTGAACTTTTCAATTAATCTTTACTGCACTAAACTAATGGCTTGCACTAACATTACAGTTGTATTTTAAACAGTGTCAACAATTTAAATGAGCCAGATAATTGATTGAATATTAATTAACATAGGTTGAAAAACTAACAGGAAATAAATTATGTCCATCATAGCAACATTTTATTTAAGCTATATGATAATCATCTCAACTATAACTGGGGCCGATTTAGTGTGCTACCAGAACAAATTGATGCTATACGTTTGCAAAGCAAGAGTGTCTATGTGCTAAATCTGACAGATCTACCTAACGCGTAACAAAATGAAAGTTTGATTATTGTCTAGGTTATGTAGTCTAACGTGGAGAGAGAAACTGAGAATTATTTTAATTAACCAGAAAACTGGCAAATCTCTTCTTGATATGTGGCTGTGTAGAGGAAAGCTCAACAGCGTCTCTCAGCAGAGTTCTGTTTTTTGTTTTTCGATTTTTTTTTGTTATTGTTGTTTGTTTGTTTGTTTGTTTTTTTGTTTTGAGACCAAGTCTCACTCTGTCACCAGGCGGGAGTGCAGTGGCGCAATCTCACCTCACTGCAACCTCCGGCTCATTGCAACCTCTGCCTCCCGGTTTCAAGTGATCCTCCTGCCTCACCCTCCCAAATAGCTGGGATTACAGGCACCTGCAACCACGCCCAACTAATTTTTGTATTTTTGGTAGAGAAGGGGTTTCACCATGTTGGCCAGGATGGTCTTGATCTCTTGACTTCGTGATCCGCCCACCTTGGCCTCCCATAGTGCTGGGATTACAGACGTAAGCCACCGCGCCCTGCAAGTTTTGTTCTTAGAAGTACACTTTTGGAGTCTCTGATAAGAATCAGTCTTAGTAGTGAAAACCGAATGTGGGTGTCTATGTGTATGTTTCCCTTAAGTGTAAAATATAAATATTGTGCTAAAAATGAAGGAGAAAGAGAAGACCACACATGTGAATAAAGGAAACTGCAGAGACTAAAATAAAACTAATTGTGTACTTAGAATTCTTTCTGGCAATATGTTCTTTGAAGAGGATAATGGCAAAGTCAGAAACTTTCATGTGTGAGAAGCTACAAGGATAATTATGTCTTCAGCAAAAAGGCATGCAAAAACTATCCTACAAGTTTCGCCTCCAAATCAGTGGAAGAGCAGGTTTTTTGTTCCAAAGGTTACCCATACAGGAAACATTTGTGTTTCTGAAGATGAAAGCTTGTCAGAGGTTCTGGGAACTAGCCAAAACCACTAACTTCTCTGACAGGATGTGATGGATGATTTGAAAGGTATGTAAAGAATAGAGATACAATCTGACGGTTAGTCAATTGATCTTTAAAGAAAGATTTCAAAGAAAGAAAAGAAGTCTTAAAAAAAAGATTTAAAATATACATAAATATGTGTAGAACATTCTAATATCTATGAATAAAAGCATGTTTCAGTGGTATTTGCTATTTGACTAATCAGAGAGCAATAAGAGTCACTCACAAATGTAATTATCTTTAAAGTGATATTTTAAAATAAGAGGTGAAAAATTTTAAACTCAAATCTAGAATTGTCTGGAGCATTTTGTGTAGAAGATAGAGTTCCATGTAGTCATTTATACTGCTTACATATATGTTTAGTAACTGTGTTGTGTAACTCTTGTAGCAACAGAAATTCCAATTTTCTGTTTCATAATTTCACAAAATACCATTTTTTGTAAATTTTGTAGAAACACCATGTCATAATTTTACAAAATTTCATTTCTGTAAATTTTGTAAAAAAAAGCAATTTCATTTTAGTATGTCATGATTGTACAAATTCTTATTTCTAAAATTTAGTCTCAACAATTCAAAACACAAAGTAATTGATGTTTATGATTCCTTTTCCTTCTCCTTACGTGTTATGTCTTTAAATATCCCAACCCTCTGAGTAGTCATTTGTGTAATAAAGCACCCATTTCACATGACTGCCTGTTCTAAAACGTATACCTCTTCCTTTGCTGTGCAAACAACCTGACCTTTTCTTGTTGTGGTGGTGAAATATACATAATATACAATTTACAGTTTCAACCCTTTTTAAATGTAGAAGTCAGTGGTTCACAATGTTAGGCAATCATCACCACTATTCATTTCTAGAACTCTTACATCATCCCAAACAGAAACTCTATGCACATTAAACAATAACTCCCAATTTCCCACAGGCCCTGATAACCTTTAGTCTACTTTCTGTCTCTATAAATTTGCCTATTCTAGGTCCCTCATACAACTAGAATCATATAGTATTTGTCCCTTTCGTGTCTTTATTTCAGTTAGCATAATGTTTTCAAGATTCATCATATTGTAGCACATATCAAAATTTCATTCCTTTTAGGACTGAAATACTCCATTACATGTATATACTATGTTTCATCTGTTCATCTGTTGATGGACATTTGAGTCCCCACTTTTTGGCTATGGTGAGTAATGTTGCTATAAACGTTGGCGTAAAAGTATCTGTTTGAATCCCTGCTTTCAACTTTTTTAGGTATATAACTAGAAGTAGAATTGCTGGATCACACAACGATTCTTTGTGTAACTTTTTAAGGAAGCACCAAATTATTTTCCACAGTGGCTACACCATTTTATATTCCTGCCACCAGCAAGATGGCACAAGGTTCTAATTTCTCACCAACAACTGCTATTTTCCTTTGTTCTCTTTTTTCTTTTTTTCTTTCCTTCTTTTCTTATCTCTTTCTTTTCTCCTCTCCCTCCTCCTTCCCTTCCTCTTTCTCCTTCTCCTCCTCCTTCCCTTCCTCTTTCTCCTTCCCCTCCTCCTTCTCCTTCTATTTTTAAATAATAGCCAACTTAATGAGCATAAAGTGATATTTCATCGTGGTTTTGATTTATATTTCCGTAACAGTTAGTGACGTTGAACATATTTTTATGTGTATTTTCTTTGGAGAAATGTCTATTTAAATCATTTGCCCTTTTACGAATTGAGTTATCTGTTATTTTGTTGTTGACTTATAAGTTTTTTTAAAAATTCTGGATATTAATTTTTTATCAGATATATGCTTTGCAAATATATTTCCCCGTTCTGCGGGTTGTCTTTTCACTGTCTTGATAACATCCTTTGGTGCTAAAATGTTTTAAATTTTGATTAAAGTCCAATTTATCTCTTTTTTTCTTACTTGTGTTTATACTGTTGTATTCAAGAAATCATTGCCAATTTCGATGTCATGAAGGTTTTTTTCTAAGGATTTTATAATTTCACCCTTACAGATAAGTTATTGACTCTTTTGAGTTAATTCTTACATGTAGCATAAATGAAAGGTCCAACTTCTTTATTTTACATGTGAATATTTAGTTGTCCTAGTGCCATACATTGAAAAGATGGTCTTTTCCTGTTGAATGGTTTTGACACTATTGTCAAAAATTAATTGACTATATATGCAAGGGCATTTTGTCTGAGTTCTCTATTCTATTCCATTAGTCTATATGTTTGAGCTTATGCCAGCACCACACTGTTTTGGTTATATAGCTTTGTAGTGAGTTTTGAGATTAGGAAATATGAGTCCTCCAACTTTGTTCTTGTTTTTCCCCAAGCGTGTTTTGACCACTTATGGTTCCTTGATATTCTAAATGAATTTTAGGATGGATTTTTGTATTTCTGCAAAAAACAGCATGGGAATTTTGATAGCGATCTCATTGAATCTGAAGACTGATTTACATGATATAGTCATCTTAACATTTTTTTCTTCCAATCCATGAACATGTGCATATTTTCATTTACTTAAATGTTGTTTAATTTCTTTCAGCACTTTTTATAGTTTTACATGTACTAGCCTTTCACCTTCTTGGTTAAATGTATTTCTAAATATTTTATTATTTTTGATGCTATTGCAAATGGGATTGTTCATTTCACTTTTGGATTGCTCATTGTTAATCAATAGAAAGGCAACTTGTTTTTTGTGTTGTTTTTGTATCTGGCAACTTTACTGATTTCATGTATTAGTTCTAACAGTTTGTGTGCATGTGTGTGTAACCTTTAGGATTTTGTACATATAAGACTATGTTATCTGTGAACAGAGATAATTTTACTTCTTTCTTTACAGTTTGGATGTCTTTTATTTCTTTTTCTTGCCTAACGATTCTGGCAAGAATTTCCAATACTATGTTGAATAGAAATGGCAAAAGTGGAGGTTCTTGTGTTGTTTCTGTTCTTAGAGAAAAAACTTGTCTTTCACCATTGAGTGTGACGCTTGTTAATTGTGACAACCCCACCTTTGCCTAATATTTTAATTACTAGACTCTACTAAAAAAACTGAGAAATCAATTTGACCTAAATTAAATAGGTGATAATAGTTTTTTATGTCACTTTTCCATTGAGAAAGAGAAAGTGGTCTTTGATATCCAGGGCTCGGCTGGCACTCATTGCCAGGTTGTGGTGTTCAGTTGAACATGCCAGTTTTATAGAACATCAACATCAGATAAAGCCACTCAAGGATTATGAGAGATCAGGGCAAAAACAAGACTGCTCCATAATCATGTCTGAACACTAACAACATCAGCATTTTCCAGGTCACAAAATACCAAACACTGTCTTTGCTCAGCTAATGTGAATGACTATTGCTTATTTACCTGTGACAGCTCCTGTGTCCCTCCATTTTTCCTTTGTTTTCTACTTAAAATTTATTAAAATAACAAATCATAGAATTAGTCAGCTTTCTGGCAGCATTCAATCCAAAGTGAACTCCCTCTTCCTTCAACTCTTCTCTCAATTACCTAATGCAAGCGTAAATCCTACAGTTAGTCATTCCTAACTCCTTCTCTTTAAAGTGCCCTATGCTTCTTTGCAATGAAAAATAAACTCAACTTTGTTTGATTGTAGGTGTGTTTCTGATGCTCTTTTGTGGGGGGAGATTGACGTTACATAACAAAATTTAGGAGTACAAAGCAAAGTCTATTAGTATAAAATTCAAAGTAGTGATTAAAGGTAAGGATTTTCAAATAATGAGTGGGTAATACTGAGACCCTGTTTGTGAGGCCAGCTTTTCTCTCTAGAAGGACTAGAATATTGCTTGAGCTTTTATATCCATTATTATTCATTCAACCAGTAAGTCATTCCGTCATATACTCTTTCATTAAACAAATATTTGCTGAGTATATAAAATGTGCCAAGCATTGTGTTAGGATTGGAGAACAAAAAACAAATGAAATTCTTGCTCTTATTGACCCTATAGGTTCAGTTGGACATTAATTAGCTAATTATCTACAGATGCAAAGATTGAAGACGATTTTTGCCTTATACACTAGGACACTTCCTTCGTCACCATGAAAGTAAAACTGCTCTAATCAGATGGGTATTTCTGTTTTTAGCCACTTATTCAACCCACAGGAAATAAACAGATAGTTTATACAACATTCTATTAAAGGATCTAAGAGAAAAGTCTCTCATTATGGTAACTGAGATCCTGGAATAAACATTAATCATTAAATGTAATTCAAGGTACAATTTTGGAAGCGTTTTCTGATTTGATTAAGCTTAATACTAAGAGCTTACGCTGTTTTCTTTACTACAGAAAAGCAAACTGGATCTCTTATTCATATTAGTTCTACAAAATATGGAGTGAGACATAAGTTAGTCTAGGTTACAGCCATAACGTATTTTTCAGTGTTTTTACTTGGTGAATTCCTAGACACTCAGCTCAAGTGATGATAATAATAATAATAATGTTATTTTCCTGTGGGGACAATAGAAGAAATTTCCTAATCAAACTATGGCATTGCCAAGATATGGTGCCAAGAGGCTAGACACTGAACTCAGCATGTGCTATGGTATGTCTGTTAACCTTTAGTCATAAATGTATTCATTCATTCATTCAATCAAAATTTAGTGAGCACCTATTAGGTTCCAGGTACTGGGCTGGGACACACATTAATCAAAAAATCACAAATAGGCCGGGTGCAGTGGCTCATGCCCCTAATCCCAGCAGTTTGGGAGACCAAGGCAGGCAGAGCAGTTGAGGCTGGGAGTTCGAGACCAGCCTGGCCAACATGTCAAAGCCCCGTCTCTACTGAAAATACCAAAATTAGCCGGGCCTGGTGGTGCACACCTGTAATCCCAGTTACTTGGGAAGCTGAGGCAGGAGAATAGCTTGAAACTGGGAGACAGGGGTTATAGTGAGCCAGGTTCACATCACTGTACTCCAGCCTGGGCAACAGAGTGAGACTCTGTCAAAAAAAAAAAAAAAAGAATCGCAAATATAAATATAAAGTTACAGATGTGATAAATACTAAGAAGGAAAGGCACAAGGTGCTCTGAGAGTGTCCGATGGGGAAAGTGACATTGTCAAACAGGTTAAGAACAGTTTTCCTGGGATGATGCTAGTCATGTTGAGATTAAAAAGAAGTTACTCCTTCATAGCAAATGTATGTGATGTTATCATATCCACCTCTAGAAGAGAGAAATGCATTTCCGGTATATCTAGCAATGGAGGAGTGGGTGAGCCAAGATTTAAATCTGTCCGTGATTTTTACAATCCAGTGTATATCCATCACATTGTGTAACTGTGCCTCCTTCAATTATCATGTTCTTGCTCTGTTAGAACTTTGTGTACACATCTGTTCTCCCAATTAGACAAAAATGTCCTAAAGGGCAGGAACTACAGTTTATATAACACAGTTCCAGATACATAAGTGTAATTCTCTAAAAGTTGACTAGATGATAAATAACTAATATATTCAGTGCAAGTTAGTTTATTTTAAAGATCCTTTTTTAGGGGAAGGTGATTTGAATAATGTTTGTATTGTAAAACAAAATGTCCATGAAATTTTGAACTGATACTGTTTCTTTTCTTTTCGTTGAATTATAGAAGTATTTATTCAAATTCATTCTATTGAAACTAGAGCCGCATTTAAAGTTGTATTATTCTTTTAAAATGGCCTCTGTGGCCCATGGTAACATGAAAGCTCCTCTCCTTGTTTGATTTACTTAAAAAATCAAGGCAAAATTATGATTTATTTCAAAGCAATTACAGATCTGTGTGATATAGGCCTTGATTCCATTTATTTTCCTGTCCCCATTGTTTTCATTTATTTATTTTATTATCCTGTTTTGTGGATTTCTTAGAAGTCACCTTTAATTCTTCTTGGAATATGGCAAGACATAAATAAATGCATAATATTTTAGAAGGCCTAGCAGACTACTTCAGATTTAGGGAACTAAACTTCCATAAGACTATTCCCATTATTATTCTTCTATGGTTTATTTTTATTTTAATTTCTTTATCTGGGAAAAACTTAAGGAAGGCCCTTTAAAAGAAAAGAAAATAGAAAAGAGGATCTGAAAGGGATGTCTGAAGACAGAGATGTCACAGCAGTTAAGTCAGTGTCTTGATAATGGTGATGATGGTGGAGGTGATGGTGATAAAGGGGGTTTATGGGATCATTGTGTGGGTACATTCTGTAGGACCTTTGTACCAACAGTAAATGGTTCTGTCATCTAGTTGATTCACTGCCAAGTGCCAAAATAGAATGGATAAATAATGGTAATACAAAATGAAGTATATGAGTAGTAAGGCAGGTGAATGAGCAAAGTAAAATGTGAAAAAAGAGACAAAGCTAAAATCCAGACAGGAAGGAGGAAGAGAGGATGGTCCTTGCATGAGGCTGATGTTTTAAGGGACTTTGTTGTCTATGTCATATTTTCCTAAAAGAAGAATACATTCATTAATTTCCTACATAATTAATTTATTTCTAGAGCAGATGCCTGCAGAGCAAGCTTTGTGGCTAGGATTTCTATAACTTGAAAGTTCACTGGCATCAGAATCTTTCCATAAATAGCAATTTAATAAGAGGCCAGACCTTATTTTCTCTAAAATCTCCGGGCAATTTTAAATCTTAAACTGAGCATCACCGGTTCTCAAAACTGTTAATCCAGTCTCATGGTAGAGATACATAACTAGGTCTTCTGAAACCAAACAGCACCTAGAAAAAAACATGACCTAGGAGAAGGTTAGTTTCTAAGTCAGATGCAAGATTGTGGCAGAACTCAGCCATTACAGGAAGATTTTAAACACAAAATAATTCATTCAGAATCACCAAACACAGGAGACAGTCCTACTGGTTTAAACGGAGAAAAGAACTTGAGTTTCCCTGTTGACTAATTTCACTGTCTAGTTTTATACATAGCTATATGGAAAAAAAATGAAAGGAAAAATCAGGACTTTCTTCAGTGGTATTTCATATTAATGTGTGAACAAACAATCCTTATGCCATGGAAGATTTGTCTTGATTCTTTAACAAGCCCTTATCGAACCACTTCCTCAAAGTGGAAATGCCAACTAATGCTTTCCATCAAATCACATTGTTTGTAAAAGCAGAAAGGACAAGGAGGTAGAAGAGAAAAGATGGGTAAATCAACTCAGGGAAATTCTTCTGCATTATTTATTCATCAACCAATAAACCAATATTTAGCGAACATGCATGAAAGATGCTACTGAGGAACATAAAAAAGTATGCGACCCAGTAACTTGAAGTAAGGGCACAGATCTCACTCTTGGACACTCTCAATCAATGCTGCGTGATTTAGTTTTAGTAATGATCTTAATAACGATTGAAACCCCTTGTAAATTGTCTCATAAATTTCTTACATCCTTGGAGAGGTATGATTTTTGCCTTTCTTTGTTACTCTTTGCTTTGGTGACCATGAAAAGGTAGGGCTGGAAAACTTCAGAATTCCTTTCCATCTCTAAAATACTGTACTATACTATACTGCAATGTAATATAACTCAATTCCTTTTCTCATACGGCATAAGTGCATGCATCCATTTTTAATTTTATTCAAATGTACTTCTTTGATAAAGCATACTTTCTACAAAGAAGACCCATGTTTTCAGTGTATAATAATTTTTATTGTTTACTTAGCTAATACAGATTGAGTAAGCATTACCCAATACACTTGATTCTGTGGTCAGTGCTGGAATATAACATAGATCTTACAATTCATTGGATTTTTTTTGTTTTTGTTTTTATTTTATTTTTTTTTTTTTGAGACAGAGTCTCATTCTGTCACCCAGACTGGCGTGAACATGGTTTACTGCAGCCTCGACCACCTGTGCTCAAGTGATCCTTCCACCTCAGCCTCCTATGTAGTTGGGACCACAGGCACATATTGCCATGCCCAACTAATTTTTTAAATTATTTATTTATTTTGAGATGGAGTCTCACTCTGTAACCTAGGCTAAAGGACAGTGGCACAACCTTGGCTCACTGCAACCTCTGCCTCCTGGGTTCAAGTGATTTTCTTGTAACAGCCTTGAGTAACTGGGATTACAGGCACATGCCACCACACCTAGCTAATTTTTTAGCTCCCAAAGTTCTGGGATTACAGGTGTGAGCCACTGTGCCAGGCCATTTTTTTGCTTGTTTGTTTGTTTGTTTTGGTAGAGACAGGGTCTCACTATGTTGCCCAGACTGGTCTCAAAGACCTGAGCTCAAGTGATCCTCCCATCTCAGCCTCCTAAGGTGTTGGGATTACAGGTATGAGCCACTGTGCCCAGCCGTAGTGGTCTTTTTTGCTTGTTTGTGTTGTTTCGTTTTTTGAAACAGTCTCTCTATATCATCAAGATTGGAGTGCAGTGGCATGATCTCGGCTCACTGCAACCTCCATCTCCCAGGCTCAAACAAATCTCAAGCCTCAGCCTCCTGAGTAGCTGAAACTACAGGCATGGGCCACCATGCCTGGCTAATTTTTGTATTTTTAGTAGAGATGGGGTTTGTTGGTCAGGCTGGTCTCAAACTGCTGACCTCTTGGGTCCCGCCCGCTTCAGCCTTCCAAAATGTTGGGATTACAGGCGTGAGCCATCGCACCCGACTGTGTAGTGGTCTTTATTACAGCAATACACATGACAAATTTTGCGAGGCCTCACAAAGGAACTCAAATTTTGAGAGCCACATTCTCAAGAATTTAGTTCTAACCTTCTTTGAGAAACATTGTTAATTTCTTTATTCTGTAAAACAACAATTAGAAAAACCATGATCTTTATTTAGACTCAACATTTCACTAAGGCACTATGAGAATTATATAAAATAGAGAGTCATAAAACTATGGTGGATTAAACATAGTAAGAGAAGCAGCTACTTTGGGTTAAAAGAACAATGACCATGAGACAGTGAGAAAAAAGCAGGGTGGATGAAAAATTATAGATATGCTAGCCAGAAAAACGTCACTACTGTGTAATTATCTGTTACTTAAGGATGTGGGCCTTGTGGTTTCGGGTAGGCTTGTTTGAGGCATGTTTGTCTGTAGGGTTGGCTGAAGTCGTAGGCAGGGATGGAAAGACAAAGAAAGATAAATATCTTTGGGAGCAAACGCAGAAGAAACTATTGAGAAGTCTTCCAGCTTCTGAACACTTGCAGTTTTCTGCTGGACTATCTTGTGGGCAGCTGTAGAAGTTACATACATTTCTGAAGAAGCAAGCAAGCAAACAAACCAAAAAAAAGTCCTGATGGTATATTCCCATGAAAAAAAAAAAAAGTGGGAGAATTTGCCAGGCAAAGGATACGGCTTCACCCAAGAGCTGCAAGGAACCTTGCTTTGGGAAAGCTTCATCAACCTCACCTCCGGACAGGTGGGAGCCTGTTCTTGAACTCTAACATTTTCATCAACGTCCTTGCTGCCATTTAATATTTTCCATTGGCAAGCTCTGCTTTGCAGAAAATTGTATTTTAATTGCTTTTCTGTTAGCCTCAATTATTTATTTCCTAACCATGCTCTCATAGTGGAATAATGACAATATTGCAATAAAGCGGAATTGCATGAGCCACCTTTGCAAGACAATCTTGTTACTGCCCTTTCCCATTCTGAAATCACACGGATCACCTGAAAGCTGTAATGAAGATACTTCTCATTTTTTAGATATTTTCATTTGCCTTGAGGTTTACTCCGGATCTTTCTAATCCCTCTTTTGGTTGAGAGGTCTGATTCCAGTGTTACACGTTTCCCTGAAATGTCCCTCTGAAAATTTAGGGTAAGGTGAGGTGTGGTTTCCTGAAGGGAGACTTTTTTTCTTACTGTTACCTCACACCCCAAGACTGAATGTATTTTCTTAGACATAATTGCTTATTTTTTAATTTATTCACTTGGGATCATATTAAAGATACCCTAGTTTCTCTACTTATTTTCTCAAATGTAGTTAATTATTCTATTCTTTATAGTTTTTTTATACTCCCCCCAACCTAACCCCAATCCTATGTTCAACTAGCACTGCGTTTCCATCTCTTGGCTTTCGATGAGCAATGAGCATAGCCATGGCTTATCTCCTCCATTCTGCTTGAGTGGGCTAGAGGGAAAATGGCAGGGTTGTATTAGTTTTGCTGTTTATTTTGAAACACATATTTATTAAAGGCCTCCGATGTGCTAGAAACCAGGCCAGATAGTTGGTTATAATGAGGAATACGGCATATATGTTCCTTTTATGCTGCAATGTACCCTATGGCATGAAAAGTACCACAGACCCAGATAACAGGAACATCTAACTCAATTTGTGGAGTCAGTGGGAAAATATCTGAATTTATGATATCTGAGTTGAACTACGAAGGATCAGAATGATTTTTCCAGGTAGCCATTGCCAACCATGAGAAGAGAGAAGAGTGTTTCTGGCAGAAGGAACAGCATGTATGAAGGTCAAAAGTGAGAGGACACAGTGGCTGGGCCCTACTTTGTCTTTGCTTTATTAATTTTCATGCAAGCTAAGGAATGTAGAATAGTAAACATGAATACTTTACTGTTTTATTTGGGAGGGAAAAATACTTTTACTTTATGTATTGTATTAGTCTGTTCTCATGCTGCTGTGAAGAACTGCCTGAGCCTGGGTAATGTATAAAGGAAAGAGTTTTAATTGACTCACAGTTTCTCCGGGATAGGGAGGCCTCAGGAAACTTGTAATCACAGTGGAAGGGGAAGCAAACCGTCCTCTTCACATGGCAGCAGGAAGAAAAAGTACAAAGCAAAATGGGGAAAAGCCCCTTCTAAAACCATCTCATATTGAGATATTTTACTCACGATCACAAGAATAGCATAAGGGCAACCACCTCCATGATTAAATTACCTCTTACGGGGTCCCTCCCATGACACGTGGAGAATATGGGCACTACAATTCAAGGTGAGATTTTTGTGGGGGCAAAGAGCCAAACCATATTATATGTAGTATAAATGATTTCCTTATCAATTACCTATAAGGTTTGAGATCAGATTATGATTCATTTGTAGGTTCCATTTGGAGGGAGTAGTGGTCCATGGACCATGAATGTTATAGATTTAGGAGAATTTAAAAAAACATTTTAAAGGTTGGAACGAAGACCACAAGGAGATGAAGGGAAAGGACGAATGTAGTAAGAGATGAGGCTCGGCTGGTGAACGAGCAGCTGAGGCTGAACCTTCTAAGCCATGTGAATAGGTTTGAACATGATTATAAGAGTAATGGGAAAACACAATTTTAAGCCAATTTCTGTTGTTTAATCTGGAAAAATATCAGGGGTTGTATTCCTTTCATCCCTTCTTCTCTTATCAAGACCTTTTCTCTAACTTAAACTGTAAATAACAGCAATACAAATGAATTGACATGATATTTTCTCCTGTCTCAGTTTTCCAGGGAATAGCCGTGTGATGGTTAATACTGAGTGTCAACTTGGTTGGATTGAAGGATACAAAGTATTGATCCTGAGTGTGTCTTTGTGGGTGTTGCCAAAAGAGATTAACATTTGAGACAATGGGCTGGGGAAGGCAGATCCACCCTTAATCTGGGGGGCACAATCTAATCAGCTGCCAAAGATTATAAAGCAGGCAGAAAAACGCGAAAAGGAGAGAGACGGGCCTAGCCTCCCAGCCTACATCTTTCTCCTGTGCTGGATGCTTCCTGCCCTTGAACATCGGACTCCAAGTTCTTCAGTTTTGGGACTCAGACTGGCTCTCCTTGCTCCTCAGCTTTGGAGACAGCCTATTGTGTGTGATCATGTAAGTTAATAAACTCCCATATATATCCATATATATGTATATGGATATATATGTACACACACACACACACACACATATATATATCCTATTAGTTCTGTCCCTCTAAGAGAACACTGACTAATATAAGCCCCATTGATGATTCTAGGTTGTTTAATTTAAACAAAACCATATTTAAATTATCATCAAAAAAATTTTATCAGTATCTGTGGACAGCACTTAAGGGAATAACACATACAAAAACTATAACCATCTAAGGTCTACTGTTTAAAAACTTATCATTTATGGCCAGGTATGATGGCTCACACCTGTAATCCCAATACTTTGGGAGGCCCAGGCAGGAGGATCACGACGTCAAGAGATCAAGACCATTCTGGACAACATGGTGAAACCCCGTCTCTACTAAAAATACAAAAAAATAGCTCGGTGTGGTGGTGGGTGCCTGTAGTCCCAGCTACTCGGGAGGCTGAGGCAGTAGGATCACTTGAACCCGGGAGGTGGAGGTTGCAGTGAGCTGAGATCACACCACTGCACTCCAGCCTGGCAACAGAGCGAGATTCCATAAAAAAACAAAAGCCTGTAATCCCAGCACTTTGGGAGGCCGAGACGGGTGGATCACGAGGTCAGGAGATCGAGACCATCCTGGCTAACACGGTGAAATCCTGTCTCTACTAAAAAATACAAAAAACTAGTCAGGCGAGGTGGCGGGTGCCTGTAGTCCCAGCTACTCAGGAGACTGAGGCAGGAGACTGGCGTAAACCCGGGAGGCGGAGCTTGCAGTGAACTGATACCGGCCACTGCACTCCAGCCTGGGTGACAGAGCAAGACTCCGTCTCAAAAAAAAAAAAAAAAAAAAACCAAAAAAAACTTATCATTTACTGTTCTGCCTGTGTCTTTCCCAAACTCCAAACTGACATAATTCCTCTGCCTTTCCTCAATCTGTTTTGTCTCGTTAGGGAACTGGAAATGCAACCCAATTTTTCTCTTGAGTGATGTCAAGAGATGGCAAGGAAGCTGTTGCAACATTCTAGCCAGAAAGCTATTTTCTTCCCACTTTGGAAGGACCTCAGAGAATGACAGAAGTGGCCATGATATGAAAGGAACAACTGACAGGTTTTGATTTTTCTTGGCTGACAGCTTCATTTTAGGACTTTGTTTGCCAACCACATCAAGACCTATGCAGCTGGAAGACTGACTTCAACAAATCTGAATGTCTCTTTAAGAGTCAAGGCAATTTATTCCTTTTTTTCCCCAAATAACCATTTATCTATAATTAAGTCAGCATTAAGGGGATTTCCCACCAACTTCTATCTAAAGCTACAGAAAGGACGAATAGCTACTGCCTGAAGTGGGTTTAATAGATCCTTGGGTGAACATTAGGAAAGCCTTCCACAGGAAAATGGCTGGATATGAAATGGGAAGAAAGACATCATTCACATGGTCCCTCATTACTGAATTGATGATTTTGATTTGAATTTCTGAATCCTGTTCCTTCAGACAGCTCTGTTCCTTAGCATTCTGTTCCTTAGAATAGCAGGTGTTACTGCTATTATGCTCTTGAGGTTAATTGGTCCTATCATATACATACATACACATATATGTGTGTGTGTGTGTGTGTGTGTGTGTGTCTATCTCCTTCCTTGCTCACCAATACATGCTCGCACTATAGGGTTGATGTCTTTATTGAGAAAACACATTACTCCTTTTATCACTAATTATGAAAAGTAATACCCGCCTGTTTCTGCACATGGCATTAGGAGAACACCTGAATCTTCTCCCTTTGAATCCTAGGCAGAATGCGAGCTTCCACTTGGAGGACAAGGAAGCATATTTTTTTTTTTCATCAGGAGAATTGGACTGTTAATTATTCTCCATAGAATTACAGAAGGAAAAAAATCAACTGAGTGCAATCTGATCTCATCTTATTTGTTCTTTAAGCCTTCTAAGAATCTGTCTTTGACATTTAGGACATGGGCAGAGAACAGCAACAACAATAAAATCAGAGGGAGAAGAGGACTGTCTGTTTATACTCCCCCAACATTTCTTATCACTCCGAATTGTGATTTTATTTGTATTTGTCTTTCTCACCCCAGACAGGCATCCATAGAACAAGGACAGGGTCTAATTGATCTCTCTGTATGCCCAGCACAGAACACAGCATCTGACGCATAGAAAGTACTCAGAGAGTATTTGTTGACTAAGTAAATGACTGGGTCTGCAAAAGCAAAAGGCATCACCCAAACAACTATTTCCATTGTATTATTTTCTAGACTCAGAAAAATTCCGCTGCACTTGCCAGCAATGCCACATCTGGATTTGGAGGAAACCACACATTCTAATCCCGTCAAAAGGCAAATAGGCAGTGACTGGGCCTCTGCAAGCAACAGCCTCCTCGTTGGCCAGGGCCTGGGAGAACAGAGATTGAGAATCTGAAGGCCTGATTTTAGTCTCTGCCATTAGCTTAGCAACCTTGGGCAAGTCCCTGAATGTAACTAAACTTCCAGGTTCTTCTTTGTAAAATAGAGAAGTTTGACACAGAAATATTTGATCTGGGAACTATAGGCTCATGGATGAATATCAAGGGAAGTCTGTGAACTTCCTGAAATTGTGTGTAAAATGTTATGGCTATCTGAGTCATATGTATTTTTGCATTTTTAAGGAACAAAGGGTTTATAGCTGTCATTAAGTTTTATAAAGGAAACTAACTTTTTAAAAACAAGAGGTTAAGAAACTCTTGAATAGTTAATTTTGATACCTTTTTCTATAAAATGTCTATACTTCTAAGAAAACTTCTAAAACTGCTTTAGCCCACAATATATATTTTTCCTCTGATTGTCATTCTCCCCGTGATCAGTCACCACCTCAGGATACTTTAAACATTTATGTAAGGTCAGGATAAAGTTCATCTACCTTAGCTGAATCTGGAGATAGGTCTTTGACTTTTGCAAATTCCATGCAGGAATTATCGTAGTCATGCCCATAGTAAATATTGGATGAAAATTTTCATAGGTTTATTTTATCCCAGAACACTGACTCTTTTCCCTCCAATATTCTGTGCCTTTCAGGACCAGGACCATAATTATCATCTATCTCAAAGGTCCTCAGGAAGCAGATATTAGAGGGAATATTTACCATGAATGTTCTCATAAAAGGCCAACAGAGTGAGGTGATTGCCCAGGAGCTTTGAGGACATTAAGTGAAAAGAGAGTAATTTCTGATCTACCCAGGAATGGCAGGGAGGCCATGCGTGAAGGGAGTTCCCAGGGTCTGTGGTAGCAGCTCCACGAGTAAAAACCATTGCCTCATCATCTAAAGAAGCCAAAAGCAAGGGGTGAAGGAAGAAAATAGTTTTGTTAGTGTACCTGTATTTGTTTCCTGTTGTTCCTGTAACTAATTACTACAAATGCAGTGGATTAAAACAATATAAATTAATTATCTTACAGTTCTTGAGGTCAGAAATCTAAACTAGGTCTGCAGGGCTGCAACTCTTCTGGAGGCTCTGGGGGAGAATTCCTTTCCTTGACCACTCCAGTTTCCAGAGGCCAACTGTATCCTTTGGGTCGTGGCCCCCTTCTTCTATCTTCAAAGACAGCAGCCTAAGTCAGGCATGGTGACTCACACCTGTAATCCCAGCACTATGAGAGGTGGAGGTAAGAGGATCACTTGAGACCAGGAGTTTGAGACCAGCCTGGATAACATAACAAGAATTCATCTATACAAAAAAAAAATAAATTAAAAACTAGCCAGGTATGGTGACATATATCTGTAGACTCAGCTATTCAGAAGGCTGAGGCAGGAGGGTCACTTGAGCTCAGGAGTTCAAGACTGCAGTGAGCTGTGATCACACTACTGCACTCCAGCCTGAGTGACAGAGAGTGAGACCCTGCCAAAAACAAACAAACAAACAAACAAAGCCAGCAGAATAGCATCTTCAAATCTCTCTCTGTCCTCCTGCCTGACCCTCTGTCATCTTTGTCATCACATTGCCACTGTCTGACTCTGACTCCTCCTACATAATTGTTATAAAGGTCTGTGATTACATGGGCCCTATCTGGATAATCCAGAATAATCTTTCCATCACAAGATCTTTAATTTGATCACATCTGCAAAGTCCCTTTTGCTGTATAAGGCAACATTCACAGTTTCTGGGATTAGGAGGTGGACATGCTTGGGGTACCACAATACCTTATGTTTGCTTGCATCTATTTATTTCTATGCCATAGTTTTGTAGAAAGAGTCATATTCATGGAGATTATGTTCAGGAAATGAGAAAACAGAAAGGGAATTTATGCAGCCAAGTATACGAACAAGTGGTAAGAGGGAAGAACTATGTGCCCAGAGCTGAGAGGAACCTAAAGTTGTAAATAAGTCACCAATTGCCTCTGGGAGACATAAAGAATGAAGGAGCCTCCTCTCACTAGCAATCGATCATCTTCCACTTCTAAACTTATGTGAAAGACTGAAAAAAAATAGGAGCATTTAAAAACAATAGTAATAATGTAATACTATCACGTTATATTATAATAATATAATAACTGTGCATTGTAGCTAAATAAAATGTTTCGTAACATTCTTATATGCTAATGTGTTAGTTTGTGCTACTGCAATGTAACACCTGAGACTGGGTAATGTATAAGGAATGGAAATTTATCAGAGTTCCCGAGGCTGAGAAGCCCAAGATCAAGACACCAGCATCCAGTGAGTGTCTTCTCACTGTGTCCTCACATGGCAGAAGTCAGATGGGCAGGCAGGGGACAAATGCTGTGTCTTCACATGGCAGAAGAGTAGAGAGAGCAAACCCACTTCCACAAGCCCTTTTCATGATAGTGTTAGTCCAGTTCATGAAAGCAGAGCCCTCAACACCTAAACACCTCTCAAAAGGCCCCACTTCCCAACACCACCCCACCATCCCACCACAGGGATCAAGTTTCCAAGACATGAATTTTGGGAGACATATTTGGACCACAGCAGCTCATGTTTTTCTGGGGCAGAGATGTGTTCTGTGCAGAGGGTACAAAATATAGAGTGGCAGAGAGGACGTGCAAGTACATACCAGAGGAGAGTCACATGAACACAAAACTTTCCTGTGCGCTTGTACCTTCCCCTTAGGGCAATTCCAGGCCTAATAAGCTTCCTGGGGGCTGCTGAAAGAGTTCTAAAAGCTCTACTTAATCCAAAGTGTTAGTGGTAATTCAAGTCAGGCTTAGCAATCCTAAGAGCATCTTTGCTTCTAATAGTTCAAGCCATTCATTAACTCACTAATTAATTCATTAATTCCTTAATTAACCTACTATCAACTATAGTAGCTTATGAGTATGTATTGGTAAATTAATTATAGTCCTTTTCTTGTGGAGCTAAGAGTTGAGGTGTTTCAAGACACCCTAGAGATTTCACTGTCTAGGTAGGAGGGGACCTAGATGTCCATACTCATAAATTGGGGAAAATGACCAAAAACATCCAAATCTTTTAAGACTTTTGGATAATGTTTAAAAGACCATAAAAGCTATATTTATGCAATTGCTTCTGGCCTTCTCTTCACAGAATTAGTTTGAAGAAAGATGAACAAATGATTAGAAATGATCACTTGGCTCAGTTGGAAAATGAAGGGATGAAAGGCAGTGACTGCTGTTGGCTTATCTAGTGCCAACGGAGTAGGCACTAGATAAGCAAAAGCAATGAAACAAATTTCTTTTCCAGCTGTGTACAATGGCACTTCAAGAAAACACCATGCAGTCCTGAACACAGTGCATGTAGCACCTCTCTCAGCTCTGGTGACAGTTAAATCACCCTGATGACCATCAGTTGAATGAAAACCACTGCATTGTTTCAACTGAGTCAAGTTTTCCATGTGCTTCCCTGTTCTCTGGGAATGTGTCAGTCCTCTGCAAGGGAAAGTAACTCTTAGCTACTGTATTAGTTCGTTTTCACACTGCTATAAAGCACTTCCCTGAGATTCAGTAATTTACAAAAGAAAGAGGTTTAATTGACTCACAGTTCCCTCTGGCTGGGGAGGCCTCAGAAAACTTACAACCATGGCAGAAGCACCTTCTTCACAAGGCGGCAGGAAAGAGACGAGCCGGGGAAACCACCACTTATAAAACCATCAGATCTTGTGAGAACTCGCTCAGTATCACAAGAACATCATGGGAGAAATCACCCCCATGATTCAGTCACCTACCTCCCTCCACACGTGGGGATTACAGGTCCCTCCCTTGACATGTGCAGATTACAAATTGAGATGAGATTTGGTTGGGGACACAGAGACAAACCATATCAGCTGCTCTTCAACACTTTAAACAGCAATTTGATGGTACATTTTGTGGAAACTAAGTGTAATGAAGAACCTCCCCTACCCCCTACAACTGGTTTCTTCAAAATAAGGAATCTGCAATCAGGAGACTATGGCTAATGTAGCTGCTCATCTTTCATCAGTATTTACACTATCAATTTTACATCTGGCCCACCAAAAATAAGACACAACTCAGTAGCTGCTCTGCAACCACAATGCCAAATCTCTTTCTCTTCTGCAGCTGACCGCTTTTAATGCGGGCATCTACAGCATCCATTTCAGGCTGAAGATTCTTAAACTATTGCTGTGGAACCTCTTACTTCTAGCACAATTCAAGAATCCCTGGATTGTGACAGGTCATGTGTGTCAACCATCGTTGGTCCTTTCATTGTTTTCTCACAATGATCTCAACACCCAAGAAGTAGAGCAAACACAGAGGTGAAGACAGAGGGGAAAAGAGGAGATGGCGGAGTCACAGGATTCAGGAAAAGGTCACAATCAAAGAAGGACGAGGAAGGCGCGGGGGAGACCAGGGGATGTGGCTACATGGGGGCTCAGACTGTAGCTGTATGGCCATAGAGTTTACCTCTCATGTGCCTGGGGCACCATGCTACACATGTGAAGTATTTGTGACAAGATGGTGTTGTGGTAGAGAGCTTGAAATTGCACAGCAGACTGCCTTGCTTGAGTTCCAATCTTTGTTCTTCCACATGACCTTGGAGAAAATATCTGTCTTCTCATCTGCAAAATCGGGAACTTAATATTTAACTTGCTGCATATGTTTGTAGTGGGAAATATGTGAGTTATGTGAACCATTTAATGCAGCCCCTGGTGCATAATTTGTGCAATTTCAGTGTTAGCTCTTACTTTGACGGCAGGATTGACCATATACTGACCCAATTTCCATTTCTTATCATGGAATGTCTTTTTAAAAATTTAGTTGTTTTGTAGAGGCCCACTGTCAGTACGTCAGTGTTCCTGGAGGAAAATCACTATTGATCCCTTAAAAAAAAAAAAAAGTCCAAAAGTAAAGTCCTGAAGAGTGAATTGGCTTTGCCATTTCCACACATTTTCATTCTGGGGTTCACCAGAATAAAAATTTCCCTGTGTTCCCTGTGTTGCCAGTGGGGCAGAGACAAAGAGCCTTAGAATTTATTGCTAGCAAACACTTTTTAAGAGATCTTTTGGACTGCCAAAAATATGTATTTTCAACATTAGATAAATAACGGGTTCTCCATGTTTAACCAAAATGCTTACTTTGTCTTTTTATCATCTCCTAAGAGTTAATTTTATTTTTATAATTGAATTTTATATCACTTATTTCAAACATTAGTTTAATTTCTTTTTAATATGCTCAGCAATTGAAGATATCACAGCAGAGAGTACAAATCTATAGTAATGCCA
The DNA here is from genome assembly GCF_003255815.1 of Theropithecus gelada. Taxonomy (NCBI): domain Eukaryota; kingdom Metazoa; phylum Chordata; class Mammalia; order Primates; family Cercopithecidae; genus Theropithecus; species Theropithecus gelada. The sequence continues at coordinate 29,629,207 of NC_037680.1, forward strand.
GCATATTTTAAAACAAAGAGATGACTGTTTAAGAGCTGTTCATGCTCAACTGTGGAGGAAAATTTTCTCCTACTGGACTTCTAACCAGCCACAAAAACTTATGCTCATTATGCAAACACTGCTATGATGACTGGCTACCTTGTCATTCACATTGCCTTGTTACAATCACTATAAATGGGCCACAGGCATTAGGATGCACTAGAAAATTCCTGTTGCAATGATAGCATTACATATGTGGTGTAACATATGTGGCTATTGCATTAACGTGCCTGGCTATGTATTGGACTATTTAGTGCCTACCCATTTTCTATGATTCAGTTAATGTCAATGGAAATGACAACCAGATCTGGTGTACTATAGTTTGGTGGTGGTGACTGTCTCCCACTACTACATTATAAATTCCCCATGTCAGAGATCGAATTTAATTCATGATAATGTGCCAAACTTAGAAAAGTGTCAGGCATGTAGTAAGCACTCAATAAATATTTGGTGAATAGAAAAATGATAAAAATAAAAACTTTGAGATTAGCAGAATGCTGGTGTCAAAATAACCCAGCAGAAAAAGGATAAGCAGCTTTAAGAGTTTCAGGAGGGTTAGAAGATGAGGTCATTTAAAAAAATTCTTTCTAATAAAAATAACTCCCCGAGTTATTTCTAAGTCTGCACCTAAGACAGACTCCCTGCAAGACTAGATTCTAAGAAACTGTTCCCGTAAAAGATTAAAATGAGACACAGTGTAAGTCTTACTCAGAGTTGGAAAACCACCTTTTAGTATTTAAAAAGGCATTAACCAAGATCATTAATCAATAGAAAGGAATGTTCACAGAATGCTTAGAAGAAATGTTTGCTAAGGCAAGAAGTCAGAGAAAAGGAAGGCATCCATGCCCAAGGCTGAAGACAAACGTTTCTCTTTCGCTTCAACAAATTAAAGCTGCTAGGAAAGAACAATTGACCAGAGGGGAACATTACTGTACAGCATATAAAATACTGCCAAGGTCAGCAAAACCTCAGCTTTTTACTTTTTTATTTTTCTATGCCAGTGATTGTTGAGAAATGAGTTTCTTGCAAGGCTGACTTAGACATTATGCTCAGAAGTTACTCAACACCAAGGATTTGGAAAGTACTTTTATTTCCTTTACTGTTTGATGACAACAAGAATGAGTTACAGACATTTTCAGTAAATCTCTGTGCTTAAAATTGTTTATAAGGCCATTTCATAATGTCAGTGTGCTTTAATTGGTTCACTCATGTTGGATTCTCTGCTTCCCCCTTTGCTTTGGGCTTCTGAGAATTATTTCCAAGCAAATAACTATACCTCCAAGATTCCCAAAGCCACTCAGAAAAAAATAAGCCACAAGGATGCATTTTTTTTTATATGAAGTGGCTTAGCTGTGTAGAAAGAAGCACTGTTTTAAAAATCCCACAGAGTATCTTTGGACACTTATGTAAAACTTTTACGTAAGTATTTTAGCTGAAGACTGAGAATCAACTGGATTTATGGGGAGATAGTCCTCTATTTTACGGTAAGTTCTATGCTTACTGTACATCTCCCAGGTCAGTGGGGAAACTTGTATTATGTTGTACTGTGTTATTTAAAGATGCTACTACCATATGCAAGACAATTTGTTTTGCTTTTTTTTATCCTTCCAATTGTTGCAAAAGCTGTGTGCTGGGTCATCCCCACAACCACTGTGAACAAGGACATGGACATGCCTTGCGAGGTGGCATGGGTTAATGACCAAGGCTCAGGACCCCACAGGGCAGAGAGGCAAACTAGGCTTGTATTAGCATTAAACCTGTGACTTGAGACTGCATCATATTGCTTCATTCTTAAAGACTTGAAGGACTTCCGTATTTTCTACAAGTTAATCTTAGGCAGTATCAGGGTTCTTTTTTGTATATGATCAAATCACTTAATCTAATTATGCCCCCTTTTTTTTTTCTTGTGATTTGAAAGCATCATGAAAACCTTTTATATATGCAGGTTTATCTGTTACTACTATTAAGAATTTAAAAATTCCAAAGCCTTCTCATTTAGAAAATGTTAGGCCAGATTCTGTAATCACCTATGTTAAAGAACAAAGCTAAACAGCGAAATCAGGAAGCAGGTAATAAGACAGATCACATTTAGACAAAGACATGGTTACTTTTTTATTTGAAGAAAAAAAAAGTATGTTTTAATAAATACTGCAGAAACATTGACCAAACAAACATACAAAGTGACTTCAACAGTTTAAAAAATGCAACAAAAGTTCTGCTTTATAACAGTTATAACTTATTTTCTTTTTACAATATTTAAATACAGAAAGCACTCGCCAGCTATTTTGTAATACTGCCCAAAGCAAAATGCTGCATCAATCAAAGCGTATTATGTTGGTAGAATGTCTGTATTTTATGGGAAATGACTGGAATCGTATTTTCTTGCAGAGACAAAACAAAGTGCTTGTAAGACATAGAACTGAGTGTTGTAATTACCTTAATCTCTCCTGCCACAATTTAAGGGGAGCACAGCTTCAACACTTCAAAAACGAAGCATTATCATGGGAAAGAAAGCTCGTTTTCAACAAGCGCCAACAATAAACAGGTCAGATCTGGTTTCTTCTCTGAAATAATCTCCAAAATGAACTGGTCAAAAATATCTGTAAACTATTTTAAATGCTTTTATTTTACGTAACAACAGCGACCAAGTGCTGAACACGGACCTTGGCTGCGTCTGCTCAGTGAGGTTTTAGCAATCACGCTCTAGAAATGCCCTGGTGTTGTGTCAGGACTGAAACTCTATTATATAATCTTCCACTAGGGATTCTCTAAAGCTTGGGTAAGTGAGTTCTTCTCTCATCAATGTTCATTTAATGAAAGTGAAATAAACCAACAGATCATCAGATGCTGCCAGTTTTGGAGCTCCAACCCAAAATAATAGTCCTTTTGCTTTGTATTTTTGGTAACTTAATTCCAGACAGCTTTACTCACAAACTGTGCTTTCCGCTACTATTCTTTCCTTCACTCATTACCTCTTCTGGTGAAAACAGTAACTACCTTTTTTCTCTCCTTGGATCATTCTATGACGTCAAACCAAGACACCTTTTATTTGACTTTGCATTTTTATCAACGATGGCAAAAAAATCACACAACTTCTTTTCTAAACAGCGCACAAAAATATTACATTGAGCAATTTACCACTTTTTAATGACAATCACAATGAAGAACAGAACCATCAGACTGAATAAAAATCGACACTTGTTTTTCCTATTTGATCTATGCGATCTTTGTAGTGCTGGTCTACAAATCTTGCAAGATTGCAAAGGCTTTCCTTAGAACCATCCTACTCAGCTATCTTCAGGAAGGCAAGATTTCAACGCCTCATAAAGTTTTCCTCTGGATATATCCCCATGGGTCCTGATACAATTTCCATTTTAATGATGAGCTAGAAAGAAATTAGATCACATCCTCTAGAAAACTAAATGCTAAGGTCACAGTGCCAGTTCCCCAGTGAGGACGGTATATTAACATATACTTTTTGTAAAGGAGATTAAAACATTTAAAAATTAAATCAAAGTAGAGATCCATGAATAGATTGTAACAAAAACAAACAAACAAAAAAACCCAACAAAAATGCAAGCACCATTCAGAGTGTGATTTTTCTTCTTGGAGGTACTCGCATCCCCCCTCATCTTCCTCTAGCTCATTTGTATCTCCATTTTTTGGCATATTTTTCAAGTCACACTTCAAAACTCTTCCATGTATTCACTTCTCACCACTTGGTCTACATGCCGAATCTAAGGACAGGATTCCAAAAAGATGAGTATCCTCTCAAACGCCTCCGAAGCCTCTGGTATACATGACTTTAGCTGTGCACTTCATTTAGACTTCACCTTTTTGTTTGCTGTTGTTTTTTACACTAGATTCCTTTGTCCTCATTAAAGATAATGAAAGATTCACATCACAGTGCAGCTCTTCGCTTTGTCCTTTCGTAAGTCCGTAGCAACTGCCGAGAGTTCTGGTCTGCTAGGCATGTGTGAAATCCGCTTTGTGGCTCTCTGTGATTTGTTCCGCTTAACGTTTTTATTTGTCTTATTTACACATGCCAAGGTGGCAACGTGAAAAATGTCTCTGACACTATTTTCCGACTGTAAAGCTGAGCATTCGATATAAGTAGCTGCTCCAATCTGTTTGGCCATATTTGCCCCCTGAGAAGCAAAAGAAGGGATTTTAATCAGCAATAAAACTTTGGGAGAAAGTTAGCTAGTGTCTTCTAATACCACAAAATAATAATGCATTGCAAAACGTTTACTGATATGTTAACTGAATTTTCCAAGTGTCACTGCAAAAATAAAAGTTGTTAAAATTTGAACTGCCTTATTTATTACTTCATAAATATTTGCAGTCAAGAGCCAATCGCTAAGATGTCCAACTCTCATGGCTCATTAGAGGTGTTAGAGCTCTGAATAAATGCTAAAGGCTGATCTTAACAAATGAGGACACTCATTATCAAACACTTAATATGAGGTGATTCAAAGAAGTGCAGAGTGGAGCTAACGAGGTGATTCATCTTCACTATCAACTGCAAGCAAGAGTTAACTGGTTACTCAGGCTTTCCAGGGTCACAGCAAGCATGGAATGGCCCAGAGAATCTTACTGGTGAAGTAAGTTAGCTGAAGGTCATGAACATAAACCCCACATTTTCCACACAGCTCTGGCTGTGGCGATGTGGCCTTGAGAACCTGTTCCAGAGTCTCCTGGGGGACTCCATTTCTCTTTTCTTGAGGGTAAATGGCATTCAAGACTAGTGACTAGGTTGTACCAAAAACAGGGGCAATGAATGAAATTTAAAATTGATTTTGAAATGTACGTGATTGTGTCTTACTTAGGGCCAAAGTAAGTTGAGGAAAGGAATAATACTATTGTGACATCTGTTATATCAAACACAAAATACGTAATTTCTAAGTGTGAACCATACCACCAATATACGCAACAATAAACATGTGCACATCAACCAAAACTACTTATTTAAAATACCAAATTTTTGCTAATGAGAAATGGAAGACTAAGAAGACTGCAGTATTTAAAATGATGATTCTTAATACAATTTTGGTATTTCAACATGAACTCTCTTTAGATTCTGGTTGTAGGTTTTACGAGAATGAGCTTTTGAAATTGATTCTCATTTCTAAATACTTGGGGGAAATGCCTATAGAAATGAAGACTCTCTGAAAGATGGTGTTATGGAGTGCTCCAGTTTACTGGAAACAGCCTTATTATTGCACTGCCGACTGTAAAGTCAGATTACCTCTCTTAAAGAGTATTACTGATTTTGACCACATTCTCTGTTAAACCTACTGAACTTTAAACCTACTTGGAGTTGCAGAAATATACAAGGTTAGCATATCAACTGTTTATGTACCCAAATATCATGTAATCACACTAATAAATGACAGCATTTTAAATTTCACAACTGACCACTGGCTGAGCGTTTAGAAAAGCAGCTACTTTTTATTTTATTTATTGTGAGTGACAGTCCATTTCTTTCACTCTTTCTAAAATCCACTTTTGCACATGGGCAACATATATACCTGGTCATAGGACACTGGCGTCTGCCTGTGATTGGAGAGTTCTACTAATGTACTAACATCTGTCCGCAGATCAGACTTGCAGCCGACCAAGAGCATTTTGGTATTTGGACAAAATTCCTGGATTTCACCTTTCCACTATGACAGAAAAAAAAAAAAAGATTAAAAATGAACAAAGTAATGGCATCCATATCATAAAAACCATTTCTCCACTGGCAGACATTAGAATGAAACTCAAAAAAAGATGTTAAAAAAGGAGTGTCCCTTGAGATGAAGAAGCAAACTTTGCATTTATCTCCTGAATAGATGTGAAGTTTTACGACTTTTTAAGCATTAGGGAATGATTATGTATATTATGATCGATTCTCCCTCTCTGTGACTCATCTGTTGCTACTGAAAGAGATTTGGTAGATGTTGTCCAAAGGTAGCTTCAATAATGTCTTAATTATTGGCATGTCTCTGAAAGATAAATGTGTCTTAAGAATAATTATATATCCTAACAAGTGACCACATCCTTCGATGTGTGGATCTGATCCTCCTTAACTAAAAGGCTGGGGATAAGGCAGAGGCAACACTAGCACAAGTATGCACTCCCTGATCCCATCATAAAACACTGAAGCATGCCACCGCGAGCTGAAGCTCTATTTAAGTACCTGAGATAGTTAATAAAACAGAACATCCTGCCTTGAAGGAGTTTCTATTCACATGGTTCCATCAACACAGATCATGACATTTGCAAAGGAACATCTCCTGGTGATCAGGAAGGCAGCTGGTCCTGTAGCTCATATGCCTTCGAATTAGTTTAAAACTATTTCAATCTATTCCAGTTTGTCTATTTGTTTCATGATCTAACAAGAATTAGTAGAACCCTCAGCAATGCCTGGCTTGGAATTCCAACTGTCCTCTTTAAGAACAAGCAAGTGGCTTTTTGTGTCTTCATTTCCTCAAGCTTGAGCTCTGCAACAGCATGGGAGTCAAGGGTTCAGGGCGGTTACAGGAGATCGTTGGCCTTTGAGGGCAGGGCCTGGAGAGGCTGAGATGGGGAAGTGGTGCCTGACTCTTCCCACCCACATTCACAAATATGTAAGTGTTCTACAAAGTACTGTGGCCGTGACAATGATGATTAAGACATAGCTGTGTCTTCTGGAAAGAAATTCACAGAATACTGGGGGTGATGAAGTCATGTATTAAGTATAACACAAGATAAGAGGGACATCCTGCAAGAATAACTTAAAAGATCACTAGAGGAGACATCTCCAAATCTAGGGGTGTACTTTGGGTAATGAATTCTAGTGCAAACTACACCAGTGGATTCAAAGGAGTAATATACTTTCCATAAGAGCCCATTGTGTTCACTTCTTCCTTTTTTTCTTTCTTCCTTCCTTCCTTCTTTCCTTCCTTCCTTCCTTCCTTCCTCCCTGCCTCCCTCCCTCCTTCCCTCCCTTCTTCCCTCTCTCCCTCACTCCTTTCAGAATTATGTAGGAACACCTACCATATGCTAGGTGGCACTAGCATTAGAAGTGGAAGGTGAACTGGAAAAAAAAAAAAAGAAATTCTTCCTACTTCACGTCATTCTAACCTCCTCTTTGATAGTGAAGGACTTAAAGGCTTCCATTAATCAAGACAAACCACAGGGGTTATCATGAGCCTTAAACCTCACAGGAACGTAAAACATACTCATTAATATCTATAAGGCCAAAGTCACTATTCATTTGGTCTTAGAAGAAAAAAGCAAAATAAAACAGGAGAAAGGCTTTTCATCATAAATTATGCATAGCCTGATACTACATCAAATAAAATCTCCAGTAAATAAGCAACCCCTTTTATCTCCAGACAGAACTAGACATGTTGTTATGTTGCTCTTCAGCTGTGTAATGACTTTGGCCTCCCTCCGCATGTCTAGCAATTGTTTACAAGCATTAAAGACAGGAAAGGTGTATTCCTGCCTGGATTTGACAAGCATTAGCATTATTTGTGTTAGATATGTATTACCCAAAATTGAAAGGAGCTAAAAAGGGAAAAAGAGCCTTTGATCTATTAAGAAAGTCGTATTTTATTGAACTCTGTCTGTAATATTTAGTAGAGACAGAAGGATGATTATACTTCAAATCCTGATTTCACCATGACACACAAGCCAAGCAATCAAATATAATAGAGGAATGTAAACTAATAAAAACACACAAAATACAAACAAATTCCACTAAAAATTAAAACCAAAAAAACAAAACCAACCTAGGCACACCTGCATGTTTGTCTTTCTTAATCCATACCATACTCAGACTGGGCTGCATGGCTCACCCCTCAGCTGACACTGCCTTGCTCTCAGCCACATCCGGTGTCTAAGCCAGTGTGTGGAGGAGAGGGAGTGCTCCACCAAGGGTCTGATCCTGAACACCACAGCACACAGGCCAGGTCTGAGAAAACAGCTAGTGGCTAATAAATGCTGATCCATGGACTTACACGGCACGTGCCTTCTACAACTACCTGGAGGCTGAGTCCCTGCTGCTGGAGGTCAAGAAATGCCCCTTCCTCCCACTGGCCTCCCTACTTCCTGTGACCCATCCTGTAATAGGTCCTCTTCCTCTTGATCTCCCTCTGGTTCCTTCCATCCATAGCTTCCTTAGTTAGGTTCCTTCTTCACCTACAGAACCTGACTAACCTTTGCCTCCATAAACTATGTGTACGTTATAATATATAACATGTTTACAAGCCCTGCTTCTACATTACTAGAAAGATAACTGATCATAATTACTAGACAGATACCTGATCATCAGACAATTCACATTGGACACATCCCTATTCCTCCTATACTAGTTCCATTTCTGTTTCTAATACCATAACTAAAACACAGCTTATTAAAATAGCCATTATTGCATTCCTTTCACTAACTGACTTGAGGTCAAATGTAAATCTGTAAGCTAAGGTGCAATCGGTTGAGTCACTGAAAGAAGGAAGGAAGACATGAATATGATAGTAATCAAATATAACTGTTTTCAGCTGTACCATTTTCTCCCGAAGGACAAACACGCAGGCCCTTGAAAGGTATTCTGTTTCAGAGCTTCATGAAATAAAATTTCAAGCATGTTCATCATCAAAAGTGGAAACCCCATTTTGGTGTGAAAGGGTTCTTTCTAGTGTTTAATTACAAATTGTAAGGCAGGGAATTGACTTGAGTCTTTGAGTTCCCCAGCAATCCCCATGTTTCTATTTATATATCACCTAGTACCGAAGTGTGTCATCATTCCCCAGCACTTGCCTTTTTGAGGACACTGTCCAGGGTCTCTGGTCTACTGATGTCAAAGCAAATCAGCACGGCATCCGAATCAGGGTAAGAGAGGGGGCGGACATTGTCATAGTAAGGAGAACCTGAGAAGAAACAAAGATACACAAATTTTCAGATGAGAGTCCCCTTGTCTGTCATGCATTAACTCTACCCTTTCGGGCTAAGTCCTTTGACTGTCACATCATGACCCGACCCCCACTTCCCCTAATTCTTGGAAAAGAATTCAAACAGACACACAAAAGCCTGCTTAGAAGTATATGATGAATGAAACCTCACATGTATCTGACATAAATTCAAGAGGAGGGCCTGGATCTTAAGGTGAAATCTGTATGGTTCAAAGACTAGGGCCTGAAGTTACCTGGGTGAAGTAGGGAAGCACCTGGGGCCAGGTGGTCTTGAGTGCAAACCTGCCTCCACCACTAAAGAGGGAGGGGGCAAGGTAGCTTTAGGACTCTGTGCTTCTGATTCTTCACTCATAAAATGAAGATGCTGACAACATACGTACCTGAGATTAAGTAAACCCAGGCAGTGCCTGGCTTTTAGTGAGGGATCAATACGTATTCACTATGGGTATTATGGTTGTATTACCGCTACTGTTAAAAGCTGAGTGATAAAAAGAATCAGAAACTGAACTACTTCTTGGGAAAGAGACCTAAACTCAAGATAAATCTGACAGCAGGATGGGGGTGAATGAGGGAGAGCGGAAGAGGGAGGGTTCAACAACTACGCAAAGAGAAACCACAGTGTTACCCCATCTCCAAGTTGTAAGTTTAGATAGGCTATTGACCTTTGAGCTTGCTTATTTTAACTTATTGCCAAACCCTATACAGATTTTCTTCCTGTTACAACCAAGAATGTAATAAATGTCATATAGGATCATGTCACTTTTTTACAGAGTCCCATCTCTGAGAGTGACGCTAAGGCATGATCCAAGGATCTTAACCTGAATTAAAGCCAGGGTACCCTAAATGTTCAAGGCACCAGCCAATTACTTTAACCACAGAACTCTCTAGTCAATCAAGGAAGTTTTTCTATTTCTTTAAGAATTCCAAAGGATGGGCAATTACATGAGGACAATAGTTATGAAGTGATTGACTAGAAAACTAAATACAGCTTGTTTAAGAAATCGTTTTAGTATACTGACATTTCACAAGCATCACATGAAAATGATTTTACTAGGAAATATATACACACGTATGTATCTGACTCCAGAGTAGAAAAAGAAAATCTAAACCACCAAACTCTTTTTAAAAGTCTATTTCAATTTGACATCACTTTCCATTTTGAGCAGAAAAACAGGACATGTTGTCCCCTGATAAATCCAAACCTCAACAGGCAAAGTCAGGAAGAGAGACTTAAAAAGCAGCTTTAAAAAATATCACTGTTTATATTTCTATTAAAACAACATTTGCTTGGAGGCTGTTCTTGTGATCTAAAAGGCACTGCACTCAGGGGGCATCACCCTCTATTCACACAGTACACTCTGGGTCCCTGGCATCCGCTGCGGAACCCCAGGCAACAGTGCAGCTTTTTCCCTAGCTGCTTTACGATGGAGAGTGACAACTTCAAGCCACGTGTGTCTGCTAAGCAAGGAAGAAAAGAAAGTTACAAGAATCAGGAAGAAAAGTGTGAATAAATAGAGAATTAAGTCAGAGCTGTTCATGAGCTGCAGCAGCTGCCTACCCTCATCTGGAACCAGAACCCTGGCAGAGCAGAGGCTGACAGCTGAAAGATATTTCTCAAAAGCTTAAAGGGTTTAGAGTTTAAAAAGTCAAGTCATTTTAAGTATGAAGGTATATTAGAATGAGGCTGTCTCTGAAAATGACAAGCTGTGGCTGCCTCTTCAGTCGCTGAAAGAACTCTGAGGTGAAGAGAATAATTCACAAATAGTTCACTCATTTGAACATTCGAGAGGCATCAGAAACTAGATGGTTGAACACTATTTACGGCTACATTAGTATTTCTGTATTACCTCTGAGAAGTTCACACTTTTTCAACTAGAACCTTTCCTGTTTCTGTGTCCAAAGTCTAACTCTAGCACAGCGCCTGCTGTAAACATTTAAATGACTCTTTCCAAACAGGGAGTCAGAAAATTCTAGATCATAGAGTGGAGCTCCAAATACTGGACACATGAATGAGAGTTTCCTCTGCTCCTCAAAGTCAGCAAGAGACGACCTGATCCCAGACCCAGGAAGGCAAAGCTGCCAACAGTTAGGATTGTCAGAAACCTAACGAGGCTTCAGAGATCTCTTTTCCCAGAAATCACTCACAACAGGAAAAACCACTGTCTCCCTGTGGAGAGCCTCCAGTACGAGCAGACCTGGTTATCTTTAGAGGACAGTTCCAGGTACCTACCAGCTCCTTTCAGGGTACATCTGTATGATGTGAGAGTACTCACTGCTAATTCCAGATGTAACACTACTCTATGACAATGGAGACCACCTTTTCCAAATATAAAAATTAGGAAAAGCGATTGAAGAAATACAAAGAGGATAAAAGAGTTTAATTGAAATTGAGACTGCCAGGAAAATCCTGAGGAATGGTTTCAACATTCAGGTCGCCATGTGACTGCTGGGAATACCCCTCCCTTTGTGGACTATGTTTCCCATCCCCCACCCATTTTATGGCCACAAAGGAGATCTGGCTTTGTGCTCAGCCCTGTGTCACCTGCTGGAGACCTGCTACCTACTAAAATCCAGTGGGCTGGCTTCTGTGCTTAGTGCATATATCCAAGTATTTGCAAAATTTAGACTCTGGCCTGATTTTAAAATGAAACAGGGTTCTCCAGTTAAACCAGATTCTCAGGAAAGTTTGTATCTGCTTTTGTTTTTACCTGGTTAACACTACCAGTGAATATGGTACCTGGTTAACACTACCTGTGAACATATGAGTGATATGAGTGAACATATGAGTACCTGGTTAACACTACCAGTGAACATATGAGTGAAAATACATATGTAGTGCAAAGGTTTATAAGAAATAAACCACCGTGCTTGTGGAGGTAGACAGGTAATTTTTCAGAGCTTTAACATGATCTAATTAGGGATGACACTTTGATCCCATTCTATTACTTTTGCTAATGAACAGTGTGCTGCTTTTAGATCAACACGAGTGTCCAAAAGTACTAGTAAAACTGATTCCCACATTTCTTAGTTATAAGCATAATTTGACTGGCAATGACAAGAGTAATTTATTTAAAATAACAAGACCATTTATTCACTATATTTTTGGTAGGTTAAGTTTATCCTGTCGTAGACAGCAGTATCTATTGTCTCTATTTTTTCATAGTGAAAAATATTTATATAGAATTATCAAAGAACTGTCCCACCAGGAAAGATGTAATTCATCAGCTCAGCAGGACTTTCAGGATAAAAAAAAACAAAGCAAAACAAAAAACAAACACGCACACACACACACACACACACACACACAAACACCTCCTGTGTAACATTACAGTGTTTACTCTGTGTTTAAGCACTTGGAATTCTTCCTTTTCTTCCCCAGAAAGTCCAAGAAACTGCACAAAGGAAGTAAGGCAAGCAAAGCTGGAGAGGGCATGGTGGAATCACAGGCATGCGTGAGATAACACAAGCCAACAGAAAAGGAAGAGGAATTCCAGAAATGATTCTGTGACGTGAGAAGCAATATAGAGGAGCAGAAATGTCACCAAAGGAAGGAGCTGAAAGTCAGTGGGTAAAGCAGGAACAATACCTGCCCCTAACTCCTATATCCCTCCAGGAAAGTCTTACAACACCCTGCGAAGCCAAACAGAAAACAAAAAAATTAACTTCTATAGGTGTTTCTTAAAGATGCACATGAAAAACTCCCAAGGTGCTAACTATAGAACTAAACACAGCACAAGCAGGAGGGCTCAACAGTTTTTACTCAGTATGAAAGTATTCAACTTTCAGTGCAGTACATGGTAGGTGCTGATATACATAGAGTATGTGCTCTAGAATGGACTAAAGTCCAGTAACATTTAGGAACTGCGTTTTGCTTGTCAAATAAAACTCTTTTTCAGCATGTGGAATAGCCTAATGCATGTGGAAATTCTCAGATGCAGCATTTCTCTGGTACTGTATGAAACTTTTCTCAGCTCACAACCCTATTCCAAGCTCCTTTTTAAGTAACCTGCCAGGCCTCTGAAGGGAAAACTTTGGGAAACTCTATATTGTAAAGAAACAACTACGCTATATATGCAAAATGTGTGCCCCCCTCACCCAGAAAACATAGTTGAAAGGCTTTGCTGGGGATAGATAGACTGGAACAAGTGTACACTTGGGGTTCTGTGAGTTGCTCAAGTTTGGCAAACATCAGCAAAGTTCTAGAGCGCTTTTGAAATTTCAGATCTACCCATCTTTATATTCAAGATCATTAATTCTGGGTGAGAACAAAATTTCCAGCCAAAGAATAGTCACAACGTGCCTCACCCAGAAACTAATTCTTCAGACACATACCTGCCTGCTGAAGTCACCCTTTCGCAAAGATAGAACACACCATATATGTACATACTTAAATGTATACGTAAGAAGATTCATGCCCAAAAGGGAGGCTTTATGGAACCTTTTGCAAAATACCAGTTTAAACACTGTGAGGCTTTAGAGGAGTCAGGGAACTGAAAACTCTTCTTGTTGAATATTTCATAAATATAATTTATTTAACTTGAACCTTCATTTGAAAAGCTTCCCTTTTCCCCTTAAGAAATTTTTACCAACAACAGTAAGTTCAAGCTCTTGCATATTTTTGGCAGAGAAAAGTAGATTAACTTTTGGTATTTTTAGTGACCACCACGAGCACATCTGAACCCAGCAGCAGCTAACATGTGAGAGGGCCTGATCTGCCCAATTATTACAAGATTGCATTTCCTCATGCCATCTCTAATCACAGTAAAAGGTTTAAATTAGCAGCAATCTCAAGAATGTGAATGAAGTCTGGGCAGAACTTTGGTGTCTGACTCAGTATAAGACTGTTTAGTTCTTGTTTCAAGTAGTCTGCACAACAAATACCATGCCTGCAAATATGCAACAAACACTCCCAGAAGAATATTTTGTTTGTTTCTTCCATGGATTCAGATAATAGGAACTATGAACAGATCTTATAAAATTTTGTGGGCATTTATGTGTTGCTATTAAGATGGAATAAATGTTTTCTATTTCTGGGGGCAATGCAGATACAAAATTGGAAAGTCACACAGCTAGATATGTTTGGCCTTTAAATAAAGGTTTAGCTCTAAACTCCTAATCTTATTGAGATACTTAAAAATAGGTAAGAATCAAAAAATTGTACTGACAGTGGAACCATGGTTAAGTCAAGAGCTTTAGGGATAAGAGTGTATGTATCTGTATATGCCTAAAAGTAAATAGGGATAATGGAATTCAAGGTTTTGTTTCATATGCTATCTAAGAATCAGATTTCTTGGAGTAGACTCCCACGAATGAATTCATCTTTCCACAAACTATGTCATCAGGCTCATTTTTCAAAACCAAAGTGCACAACACCTGGTCAAACTTCTGAGGCAACTACGTTCCATGTCAATAAAATGTCTGCCTTCCCAAGAGAGACTCCGAGAAAGTGGCCAATATGTAGCAACTGAGAAGTCATTTAAAGGACATCAGAAAATGACTGAGCCACGACTAATTCATTTGGCACAGCCCGCCAGGCACCATGAGCTAACTGGAGAAAGTATTGGTCCTTGGTGTCGTATTTACATGCAAAAGAACTGGATTAATGAGGAAACATCTGGTTATTTCAGGTGGTATCAGAATGACCAATTTGGATGCTTCATTGAAATGTGCAACTTAGCGAGAAACCAGATTGGAAAAAAACAGCACTAAATGGGGCTAAAAAAAAAAATCTGCAGACATTTTTAGACATAGAAAGGGCATTCATATCGCCACCTCCCTTTTTTTAGGAGGTTCCATGGTTTAAATGGAAATTATCGCATGGTGGACAAATCTCCAAATGCAGTTTTATGTACTGCTTATTGGAAACCACCATACAAACTATCTGTTTTACCCTAACCCAGGTCTCTTACAGAGTTTCAGTGTGGAAACTCAAGAACTCAAGTTAAGAATTAAACCTAGTTTTGAAACCCTAAGCTCCAATGGATCATTACTACGTGATGAAATGCCTGGTTTCCTGCAATTTCACACTTGATATTCAAATCCCAAGCATCCATGCTTCTCTGGCTCCTTCATAAATTCTTAACCTCTTCCTTTCTCCAAGAAGGTTAATTTAAGTTATAATTCTCAGCTTCCAGAATCTTGTTTTCTCTGAGAGCCACTACATGTAAGCAAGTTTCCATGTGGGAGGGATGTTAGAAATTTCTTAGAACTTAGTCAACTTCCAGAAAGGAAAGGAATTGTGGTGGGCCTCAATGAGCATTAAGTCATGAGTTAGGGAGCCTGGGCTACCCAGGTGACCTTCAACAACTCTTTGGATCTTGTTGCTCCTGGAAAAATCCAGCTTTAGAACCTCCAGGCTCACCCTCCTATAAACAGGTATTACAGCACTAGACAGGAGGAAGTTTTTCTATGTCCTCTGTTTGTCCTGTGGGTATTTGAAGAAGGTTGTCAGGGAAGAAGGATGTCTTTACCCTGTTCAATTCTCAGTCTACAGGCATCTCCTCTCACCTAAACACCTGACACTTAATCTGGGCTCCTCATTTGATTTCTTCTGTTCGTTTGGGAAAGCCTGAATATTTTAAATGTTATTGTCACTTGTGTTTTCACCATGTCTGTCTTATCACATGGTGAAACTGTGAGTACCTAAGGGCAGAAGCTGCTCTCGCCCAGTTCTGTACCCCTCCCATAGCATCTAGCAGATTGTATGCACACAGAAAGCACTAAACCATGTTTACTGACTTTATAATCATTTTTATGTCTTGTCTAGATGTGTTCATTTATATGCTAAATCACCAAAAAAAGGGGGAGGGGGAGAGAGAGAGCAGTGATCTCTTTTTAAGCTGCTTTTCTGGATTAATTATATACTAATCTCCAATACTGCTGAACCATTTCCATCCCTATTAAGAAATATTTCATTAGAGAGCTTGTCACCAAGACCATTCTTCATACTTGATGTATAATAAGGTAAATATAACAACTTAGATAGACTTCTGTTTATAGAGAAGTTTGTTCTCATATTAAGGCCATTGGGTAATTAAGATATTTTTCCTCCCTTTTTCTCTAAGAAATAAAGGATACTACCTTAACTGTTAATAATGCTAAAAACTTAAATAGGAAGTACTAACTTTAGCACTCAGGGCTTGAAAGAAACTTGGATCATGACAAGATTCAAAAGAGTGTTCATGAGGCAATAGCATAGTTATTGTGGGGAATTTTAACAGCTGAATTGAATATATTAAAAGTAATAATAAGCCTTAAATAAAATGTGCATTAACTTGCCTTGGTTAAAAGCTGGAATGAATGATTATTACTCCCTAAATCACATGTGCTGAAATTACACTGCAATCAAATCTCTTAGGAAAAGATACGGTGATCCTTAAATGACTATGTTTCTATTATTAGTAGGCATTTGGCTTCATGCTACAAATTACTTCTATGCTTGGCAAATGTGGTCAATTTTGAAGCACAAGATATTAGAATTACTTTGGTCTTACTTATTACTTCACAATTGAAACTATTACCCATTGTTTTGCTGAAACTCATTGGGTGAAATTTGAAAATCAATGGGAGCATTTCTGCAACTATTAAGAATGTTCATTTTATAATGAAAAATATTTTTTAGGAAAATGAAGAAGTTATGGGCCTTAAAAATTCCCTCTCGTAGATGATTCCTACAGCATTTTTACAAAAGTTTTGTTTACTTTTATTGGGGGGCTGGAGTACTGTAGCCCTAAGAATCGACTGGTAAAATGCCTTTTGTAGTTGCTTTAACTGGTATGTGCAATGGGAAGAGGGGGTAGCTGTTTCCTGTCTGAAGAGGATCCAGAGGATCTACAAACCCTAGGATGTCTGACAAAGGAAAACATGGCAACCAAGTGGAAAAGGGCACTGGGGTTCAAGGACCTGACAAAATTGGGTACATTATGAGTTGTCGGTGAAATACACGCTAAACTGGAAGAGCTTCTTTTTCTCCATTACCCCACCTGAACTGTATGCTTCTTAGGGGCAGGACCATGCTTAATCAACACTGTATCTGTAAGGTCTAACAGAGGGCCTGTTTATAGTGGATGTGGAAAAAAAGGAAGAGATGGATGGAGAAAGGGAGAAAGGAAGGAAATATTAAGTTACTGTGCCTCAAAAAGCAGGAAATTAATTATTATTATTATTATTTTTTGGTGCAAAGCGACTTCACATATCCTACTTTCACTTGATAGTCTTCCCCACATCCAAATTGTCAGAGTTTCGCCTATGCATGATCATGACTGCTGGAGGCAGAAGTAGACCCCTTATGAGAAGCTGTCCAACTAAAGAGGCCAGATAAGAGAGGAACTACTTCTGTCTTCTAAATGATTGCCCTTCTGCTAGGAGGGTAACCAGGGCAGGAAGTATCATTCAAAGGACAATGTTCACCCCGTCTCTCTCCCTATGTAAGAGCAGTCAGGCACACCCAATTTTTCCTATATACGTCTCTTTCACAAAGTTCTAGCAGGGAAAGAAAAAGTGCAATTTATCTGACATTTAGAACTTTATAGACTTGGCTTGGATCTTTTCTCCAGAGTTAAATTGATGGCCTTTGGAAAAAATAGATGTATCAAGAGGCATAAGGCATATGCAATTATTTTTACAATCTGAACTAAATAAATATTTTAGTGGGCAAAGAAAATGTCAAACATTTACCAAAATATAATCCTGTCCAGAAATTCGCCATGAAAAGCTTGGAATTAAATGGAAAAATGTTAAAGATCCTTGAAATAATTAGTTGCTGATGCAATGGTTCCTGCTATATATAAACAACAAATCACCTTTGATGGAAACAGGCTATTCTTAGAATTTAAGTAAGCAGTGCTTGGTGACTGTGTTGAACTAACTAACATTTCTCCTTATGAACAACATAATGGAATTCTAAATAATTCCCTTATGCCTCTTTTTTCCATTTGTTTAAATCTAAATTCTAACTAAGATTTCATTACTGGATAATTTTGCAGTACAAAATTTTCTTAATCACATTTTCAAACCTTTATATTTTAGTTAAACATACATAGGTTTTGGTTTCATTAAATAAAAAGACAAGTGATTATTTCACTACAAACTTCATTTCAGATGATTATCTCTAATTCGGTGAAACGCAATGTTTATAAAGTTGCCATTCTTTGTGCACAGGTAATTCAGTGTGAATAAATGTCAGGTAACCTCATCTCCTTGGAAACTATGCATATCATTACTCATTTATTCATTCATCAGATTGTATTGGATAACTACTTGTGCAAGGCATTGTGCTATGTGTGCAGAGTCTGTAGAGTTTTGATTAAATGCATGAAGATACCTGAAGTGGTATTTATCTGCACATTCGACGGACAGCCTCCAACTATAAACTGCCCACATTTTGTTTTATTTTCTAACCTTTATCAAACAATGTGCCTTTCTCCCCTAAAAGAATCAATTTAGCCCTTTAAGCATCGAATTCAAAATATCCATTGGTGGTCCTGTGACTCTTGAAGCTTGAGATAGGAAACGTATAGCCCAGCATTCCTATAAGCCCACCCGTTCCCCCTCCCTGTCCAAATGGGTTTCATTCCTAAATCCACCAGGAAGCCTGGCTCTGCCCAGAACCTGGCTTGCTTTGTAGGCTGTAAAAACCCCAGCACGGGATGCCAGATCCCCTAAGACTAAGAGCTGAAGCCAGCCAACATCCTGGGAAACAAAAAGACCTGCCTGTCCAGCGTAATAAAGCCAAGAAGTGTACAGTGGGAGAGACCCTGCACATCATCTAGCTCAGTGTCCTCTTTTTACAGATGATGAAAATGAGACCCAGGGAGGTAGGGGATTTGCACACAGAAATCCATGGTAACCAGGAGCTAAGATCTAAACACAGCTTTGTATCAACGACTGGATCAGACCCACTGCTCCACCCCGTGCCAAAATAATTTTTATCGTGCATTAGGTCCAAACAGGGCTACGGGTCGGGGCAAGGAGTACTGGTGCTTATTATTGGTACCACACCAGCTGTGCCATCCAGTAGGCATAACAAATACATACCATGATATGTCTGGGAATCAGAGCCCTGTAAGTACCGGGCTGTATAATAATTCTGATGATGGGAACTACTGAAATAAGGAACCACTTGAATTCTGTCTACCAACACCTTCTCCATAGTTTCGAGTCTGTGTACAATCCCTAACAGAAAACACGGCGGCAAAGTCCTGATTCTGCTGCCCTTGGAACGGCTGGAGAAAGAGCCTGACTCCAGGGGGAAACAAAATCAGCCCTTCTCACTGCAGCAGTCGGAGCATCTGGCACCGACCGTGAGAGGCGCTCGCTCGTGCGAGACTTCTCGCTTGCCTTTGTGCTGGGACTGCCTCTGGCGACCCTGTCAGTCTGGTTCCTTTCTTGCTCTCTGATCTCCCGCGTCCCCTCGGGGGCTCCAGTGGTTCAAGCTTAGGGTTGTGGGAAGCTCACAGGAACACCTCCACGAGGCCACTCCCCGCTGGGCGCGGCTCCACCTCAGGGCCTCCCCGCCTAACAGCAAACCTGCTTGTTGGCACTTGCGCGTTCCTCCTCGCTAGTTTCACCCCGGATTTGGCTCGGTCCACCAGCTACCCAGCTCCCTGCTAAATTCCCAGCCCTAAGCGCAGGGGCCTTTACCCAGCCTTCCCAGTGGGTCCTGCTTTTGCAGCCGACACCCTTCTTGGAAACAAACTCGCTGGACACCGCTGGTTAGGGCGGCGGGTGCCTATGTCCCAGTCCAAGACCTCACATGGTGCTCCCCTGCCGCTCCCCAGCCTTTGACCTGCCCCAAACCCCTAACTCAGCCAGGGGGCCGGATGCCTTCCCACCGGGAGGGTACCTAGCCCTCCCTACCACCGCGCGGCAGGTAGGTGGGTGGGCGCATGGGAAAGCAATAACCCGGCCTTGAACCTCAGACCAATGAATATAACCCACCGCGGCGCCAATAATTCAAGTAGACTGGAAGGTCAAAGGCGAATAGTGTTGCCTGCGGCCTTGGAGGCAAGCAGAGTGGGGGATGCAATAGAGGTCAGGAGGGACTGGTGTGGTGAAGGGGGAACGGCGTGATCACTGGGATGGAGTAAGGAAAAAGGGGAGGCTCGGTACAGGTGGCAACCGAGGCGCCGCGGGCGGCCGGCGGCGCTAAGAGGAGGCCCAGCGGCTGCCCGGCCCCTGCGCCACCAGCGCATTCCTGGCTGTAGGCGTCACGGGCGCCGCGGCTGCCTGCGCTCAGTTTCTCTCCCCCAAGAGCGGCAATTGCAAGTAACCGCGTCGCCTCTGGGATTTTCTCCCGCCTCCCATCACCCCCGCGGCGCTCCCCGCTTCCCTGCCAACCAGCAGGTTAGATCTAGGGGGGGCGCCTGCCTTGAGCCGGGTGGTTCCGCCCAGGCGCACGCAGCGCCGCTGCAACACCCCTCAGCATCGGGCCACCTCGGCCGACCCAAGGCGACTTGACCACGGCTCCGCGGGCAGATTGCTCCCGGCCACCTAGCCACTAGTGGCTTCAACCGCGGGGTCACCCTGCGGGCACACAGCGCCCTCCTCTCCCCACTGCCATCTCCTCGTCCACGCTGTCGTCCGCCGCCCCCGCCCAGAAGGGATACAATTTTCGCCCACCAGGGACCGTGGGAATCCTTTGGGAGGGCCAAAGTTAATGAAGGGGCGCAGACGGCTTGTAGCGCGTGGTTTCCCGAGACCCGCCGCGCATCCCCCAGCGGCTGGAAACCCGCCCCAAGCGCCACGCGGTCCTCCCACTCTTACCCGAAGTGTCCCACAGGCTCAACTCTATTCTTTGTGTGTCGATTTCAAAACTGGCCGTGTAATTCTCAAACACTGTAGGAACATAATTCTGGATAGACAAAATGGGCGAAAGAGGGCAAAGAGGTTATGTTTAAATGCACGACACCCGTTGAACACCCTTCGCCTCCCGGCTCCCCAATTAAGAAAGAAAACCCTCATACATCAGACCACACACTAAGCACATAGACCCTTTCCGAAACCCCTGTCCTACTCCCCACCCACCCGACCCGGCTCTCACAGACGTGCTGACCCGAATTTCCCAACCCCAGGTTATGCACACAGGAACGAACAAGTTTCAGGAGCTAACCAGCCCATGTGCAGGCGCGTCCCAACCCTAAACGTTTCCAGCGCACTTTCCCTTTCCCCGCAGTCTAACCAGGGGAAAGTAGTACGGGCGAGAAAGACTTTTTTTTTTTTTTTTTTTTTTAAGCAAAAACGGGTGAAAGCGGGGAAGCCCACCTCAGGACTGGGATCCCACTGGCCGACCCCCTCCTGGAAGCCGCGGCCGGCCACACTCACCTCGGGGAAGCAGTCCTTGGCGAAGACATGGAGCAGCGCAGTTTTTCCACACTGACTGTCTCCCACCACAACTATCTTGCATTTCACGTTCTGATTAGGATCCATGATAGATTTGCTGGATAATTTCTGGCTGGCTCTTCTCTCCTTCATTGATGTTGCCTTATTTTCTCTTGGAACAGGAATTTTCTCTTAAGAAGAAAATATATTTCTCTCTTTATAAAAAGCAGATATAAAAATAAATTGCAAGGCTGATGGGCAACCCCTGAAACGCGGCGCAGACGAGGAGGAGAGCGAGAGGAGGAGGTTGGTTACTCCCCTCCAACAAGTTTTAAGCCTGACTCCTCACCGCGCCTCCCAAGTCCAATTCCGAGCCGACTGCTTTGTTTCACGCTCTCTGCGCGGCTTTATACGCCCGGCCTTCCAATCCTCTTCTTTCTCAATGAGAGGAGGAAACTGATCTGCCTCCTCCCCTTTTATGGAGCCTGGGAGTGAGCGCTGTTGCCTTGCTTGCCGAAAATGTAAGCAGTGCGCCCTCTAGGGTGCCCGTTCGGGATCTATTTCAGACCAAGGCTCTGGGACGACATGAAGACCCCAAAGATGGTTTGCTGACAAGTCCACAGGGCAAGGTGGGAAACTGGCATCTGTGGATATTGATTTGAACTACAATCCCTTTAAATATAATTTAATATAGGGGCTTATCTGTAGAAGCCTCATGACCTTTTATGAAAACAAACATTTCCCACCCAAGTTAAAGCACAGTATAAAACATAGGAAGCAAATCTTGGGTGGAGAATGGTTGAGTGGTTCTATGTTTTTTTTTTTTTTTTAAATGGTTTGTGTCAGGTACATAGGCCATGGACCAACAGATTAGCCTCTTTATTCCAGATGCAAGAACTGACTTGGCTGGGTCACAGCAGTACACTGGCTTCTGAAACCTGTCAGGCAGAAAGGTTTTGAGGAGTGGGTACAGGAGGTGGGAGGGGAGAAGAAAGAGAAGTGGAAGATGCCCATCACTGAGTGACAAAGGCCATTGGAAACTCAACCCTAGGGACCCAAACACTTGTCAGCTTAGTTACACCTCGCCACACTTGCAGTGAGGAGACTGGGGGTTGGCGGGGGGCAGATGTTGATATTATCTGTTAATTCTTTATAGCCTCCATCTTCCTGGAATCAAAGCACCCTAGGCTTGACTCAGAAGGCACAAATATCTTTAGCTGAAAAATGCAGGTACAACCCTCCACCCTCTCCTCTCCCCTCCTCCACATCCATCTCTCTAGCCCTCCTACTGTTCCCCGCAAGCAAAAGTCTTAGAAAGGACCAGAATAGCCCACACATTTGTTCTTTTTCTATGAGAAGTCTTTTTCTCATCTTCATCTCCTGCACCCCAAATGCTCAGGAGGTTTCAATTGTTACAATATAGTGGGACATTGGCCAAAACCAACTTATATGGTCCCCTATGGAGACTCCTAGGCTTATAAATGAGAAGAAGATGAGGTGAAAACAAACAAAGCAGAAAGTTCAACATGGGAAGTGAAAAGGCACAATGAAGACTGGTCAAAAGCACTGATGTAAGTAGTGGACTGGTAGGGCCCCTGAAGCCTAGGGGATCCAGGAATGATGTACTATTTGGGGCTGAGAAAATTGAAGCCCCCTCAGAGAGCACCGACTCAGACTCGATCGGTGGGTCTGTGTTTACACAAGTGGAGGACTGACCCACAGACAAGCGGGTTGCTGGCCCTGCTAGGGTTCCTAGAGCAGCCTTTGCCAATGTTTGTTCTTCCGAGCTGTAATTCCCTGCTGACACAAAGGGTGCCATGGCCCAATTAGTGAGGGTGACACTGTACCTGCATCACCACTGAAGATTCACCAAACACACTGATGTTACAAACATTTAGAAAACCTAGAGAAAAGCAGACTAACATAGTTTAACCTAGCATTTCCCAAAACTACTTAAACACAGGAAACATTTATTGAATTATTTACATGTTTCTTTGTTTACTTGTTTAAAAAGCAATGGGCATAGTAGTTGGGGCAGATCACAAAAAGGTGTATTTGGGTCTTCAACTTCACATTTTCTGTATGGCCTTGGGTGGATTATTTAGCCTCTCTGAGCCTCAATTTCATCATCTGTAAAATAGGAGTCATAATGGTAATTAGGAGGAAATGCAAGTGAAGTTTGTAGAATGGTTTCTGACACAATAAAGAGTCCTTGACCTACGTTGTAGTTTGCATGTAAAATCTTATTTGCACTTTTCAGAACTGTTGAATGTGTCTTGAGAAATTTTGGCTTCATTAGTGGACTCACTAATTGGAGCTGGGCCCATCCCATCTTTTGTCTTATTTTTAACTTCCAGAGATATGATTTGACCCTCCATATTTCTGAACTGATGTAGCCTAAATGGTTAAATCACTTTAACAGAAATAATTAAGAATGTTTACGAATTGGCTGATCAATGAATAGGGTAACCATATAATTTATCATCTAAGCCGGGATACTTTTGAGAGCAGAAGAGGCACTACCAATGATTGTGGCTGGACAACAGGGGTAAACAGGGTCTACCCCAAGCAAAACAAGATGCATAATCACTTCACCATAGAATCATCTGGAATCATAGTGGATGACTATTTTTGGAAATCAGGTGACCTGAATTTCCAGGAATCTGCCAGTTGCTGAGCAAAATGTAATGGATGTATAATAAAGTAGAAAAACCAGCTGCCTGAAGTCACCAGGATTTGAATCCCTCTAGGGTAAAAATTCTTCCTTTTTCTTTTTAAAATCTCTAGTGTTCAGTGTGAAGTGGATACTTAATAGATTTTAAAATTCATGTAAAATTTAGTTTAACAATGATTTATTCAGCATCTGCTGTAAACCAGGCACTGTTCTAGGAACTGCAGATATAGCAGTAAACAAGACAGACCTGTTTGCTACTCTCAAAAAGCATACATTCCAGGCAGGAGATAGACACTAAATAAAGAAGTAAGACCATCCCATGTTTTCTTCATAGAAAACAGGGCATGGCATGATTAAAGCACAGTTAGGTAGGGATCAGAGCCGTGGTCCAGAAGAAGGACGCTCACAGGCAGTGGAAAGGTTATAGGCTGGAGGGAAAGGGATTGGTAGGTTTGAGGAACAGAAGAAAGACCAGAATGACTGGGGCCCACTGAAGGAGGGAGAGCGTATGTTGGGAAGCAAAAGCAAACAGGCGGGGCTGAATAATTGGCTGTAGAATTTGGATTTCATTCTCAGGGTAATGTGAAGTCAGTCATGGCAGGACTTGGAACAAGGTAGCGGCATGATTACATGAATGAATGAATGAACGAATGACTTCAGTTCTTGGTCTGCACTGTCACTCACTAGCTGTGAAACCTTGATGAAACTGCTCATCTTCAATGAGAATATGGGATCTAAGTATACCTAAATTCCTGGAAAAGACTAAAATTGTAGACTGCAATAAAAGGTTTACCTTTAAGAAACACATTCATTTAGAAAATGTGACGCCTTACCTGAGAGGATAGTATATTACCTAGTGTCCTTCCTTTTGTGATTCTTGTTTGTCTTCTTTTGTCTTCCGGTTACTCTCTCCTTTTTCTGATTTATCCTTTAGACCAAGAGAACAGAAAACCAATAGTAAATAGTTCTCTGTGATTTAGTTAATAGAACACATTCAGTTGCCCTAAAAGGTTTGAGTTTAAAAATTATTTTCTTCGTGGCTAACCCTTTACTTACCAGAGGAAATCTCCCCTCCCATAGAAACTACATCCTCTTTGACACAAAAAGGGTTGATTCCAGGCCTGGAGAGAGAACTAACTGAGAGAGAGTCCCCATCTAGGGATAGCACGAGACTGATAAACAATTGTTTCTGAGATTTGAGTGACTACAAGTCAGGGACTTGGGTTTTAGTCCAGGCTAAACCAATGAACTATCTGTCCTTGGGCAAACACTGACTAAATTCTTTTCCGCAGTTTCATCCTTACAGAGGATGATAACATCTGCCTCCTTTAAGTTGCACAATAGTACCGCTCAGAAAATCAAGTGCCCTGCACTTTCCAAAATTCTTCTTTAGAAACACACTACAGGCACCTCCCTTTTCATGTTCAGTGTATTTATGGAGATCTCAGCCCACAGTGGAATATTGTAAGGCGTAATCCTAATTGTTTATTCATGGTCACCTGCCTCTCTTCAGACTCCAGCAGAAGTGTTTGAAGGAGCAAGTGCACAATGAGGAGGAAGCACTGGTCTCTTATGGTCAGCATCAGTGGAGCAGAGAGATGGCTGACATCAAAGCAAGAAAACGTGCAGGATGCCTTCATAGACGTTATGTCACAAAATATGGATATGAGTCATGGGCATTCTCTTTGAGAATTTAATAAGATGATGGGTATTAAATAGTTTCAAATATAGGCATTTCAATACAAAATTAAAGACAAGAACGTAAACTTGTAAACTGTTCTGTAGTGAAAGGTGGCAATTTCACAATTGTCTCTTTTTGGGGTGGTCAGAAGAGGGTGATCACTGTTAGTCTTATATAGCATCAACAAAATAGAAGGCATTTTTTTTTGAAGTGAGAAATTGAGGAAAGATGATTCATAAAATTTAATGGATTGAACTGGGTATTTAGGAAGAATTTGTTTTCTTGGAAGAGAATCTTTTCCTTTTTTTTCTCTTAAAATTATGCCTATTTGCCCTCTCAAGGATATTGCACTAAGTTCTCTAGGCTCTGTGGTAAGAGCACTCCAGTCTAGGTTGAAACATTCAGCCTTGTTTTTTCTAATGAATGCTGACTGTGAATATGATTTACTGCTGCCGTGTTGACTTAGTCCTCACTCTTTAGCCAACAGGAAATGACACAACCATGTGAGTACTGAATAAGAAGTCATTTTGAAATTGATCATCCCTTTCTCTGTTTATGGTTAATTTGACAAATAGTCTATTGCATTCTTTGGAAACCCAGACCACAAGATTTTGATTCTGTATATTATAGGGCACAAATAACCCTTTCCACCTGCCCCTCTCAAATTTCAGATCTTTGATGCCTGATGCCATTTGTTTATACTTCAATATTTCCTAGGTAAACAAAACAAACAAACAAAAATACAAAACTATCAGACCCATTGATTACTTTATCTACTAAACACCCAATTATACTTTATGTCAATTTGTCAATGAGATATGAAAAATATTTAAGGAATGGCCCTAAGAAAACATTTTAAAGGATGAGTTCTTTATACATTATTCTCTTGAAGCATGTAGTATGTTCCAAAGATACACCTTTTCCAGTATTTTAGGAGTAGTCAAAGGGAAACAGAGATTATTACTGAGCACCAATTAGGCCTTCTTTTGGAGATTGCCAGAGCTTCATTGCCAAGTTGATGAGATGTACTGAGTGGAGTTATTTATGGCTATGTGTACAGTCAAGTGGCATTTAATATTTTAATCTAAGACTTAAAAGAGAGATTTAAAGATGTCCTATCAAGTCTCTACAAAGATCTTATGTGGAAATTTTTGCCCCCTCTGTTGAAATAGCAACAACAATAACAAAAAAAAAAAAATATGAAAACTTAGTTGAGGTCTGTGTTAGTTTAATTTAAAAAAGCAGTAATTCTTAGGTCAAGCTTATTTAAAAAAACACTTAGTAGCCACTATTTTATTGTTATTGAACTCAAAGTGAGGAAACAGAAAACAATGGCTAGGATACCTTGAAGAGAGTCATTAGCTCAGGCAAAGGCAAAGGCAGAGAGTAGATTTTAAAGCATTTAACTTAACGTGTTCTGTAGAAGAGTAGTTGTCAAATAGGTTTGGGCCATGGGCTACTACTTTGGCTGGCAAAACTAACCAACCAACAAAGAAAAAATATAGATGATCTATAGGATACTGCACCCAGGATGAGAGGGGAGACTGCAAAAATTTTGATGGCAAACTTATAAAGAGATGTCTAAGCTTTGTAATCTGTCATATTTATTTAAAAGTCAAGTGCCATAGATGGGGTTATAATAGAACTTAAATCCTGAGTAACCTGTGAACAAAGACTATAATGGCTCACTAGTGTTTCCTGGCACTGAATTTGAAAACCACTACTCTAGACAAGTTTATTATTATTATTTGTATTTATTTATTTATTTATTTATTTATTTTGATACGGAGTCTCTGTCACCCAGGCTGGAGTGCAGTGGCGTGATCTTGGCTCACTGCAAGCTCCGCCTCCCGGGTTCATGCCATTCTCCTGCCTCAACCTCCAGAGTAGCTGGACTACAGGCGCCCACCACCACGCCCAGCTAATTTTTTGTATTTTTTAGTAGAGATGGGGTTTCACTGTGTTAGCTAGGATGGTCTGGATCTCGTGACCTCGTGATCCGCCTGCCTCAGCCTCCCAAAGTGCTGGGATTACAGGCGTGAGCCACCGCGTCCGACCAGTTTATTATACTTTTGGTGGGCAGAGGGTAATGTTTCCTTTTGACACAACTGATTTGACTTCAGCAGAGCGGATTCAGTAATTCAGATCATAGTTTCAACTAAATTGGTCGCAGCCAACTACACTTACCAATCAGTTCATGGCTTACCTGATAAAGACAGTAGAAATATGACAGTATTGATTCTTTCTTTTTGTCACAGAAATGGGACCAAAATTATTTTATTCTTTTAATTATTAAAATACTTTGTTTTCATTTTAAATGATCTAGTCAAATTTTCTTTATATCCAGGCTATATAATAAAACCCCAAATCTTATTCTTTCCTTTGAAGGACACCAGTTTGGGGGAAGAGGGCATCATGGAAAATATACCCAAATGCTCAAAATAGCACTCAAGAATATCTAAGGTAACGTAGATCCAGATAAGGTCTTGAAACCAGTTATTTTTGAAAAAGTACGTCAGGAAGAAGAAAAGTACTCTTTCATCAGTGACCGACAATAATCTTGCGTTCTATAAACATCTTCTAGTCCTGGGGGTCTGCTGGGCGCTTTTCCATCACAAGCTCTTAGTAATGTTCTCTGAAGGCTGTGTTGACTTAGTGCTCACTGCTTTTTACAGTGCTAGCTGAGGTATTACTTATTGATAACTGTTGGATATGATTATGAACTGTTAACACCTTATCACTGGCCACATAAGCAGAGGTCAAATGATTCATCGCAATCTGATTCTGGCTCTTGTCTAAGACATTTCTGTAGGTCACATCATTGTTACCAAACCATAGCAGATTGGCCATAGATTAAAGGAGTATGAAAGCATTTTGATGCCATTTCTGGTGACTAGGAAGGTATATAAGTTATATGAGAAAAAAGAAAACAACTACCGCCCTGTGCTTTAAAAGCAAAGAGGAGGTCCTAATACATCAATAACATAATTTATCTTAATTCTAACAGAGCAAAAAGCTATCGTCAGCACATCGTATGAAGCCATTGATCTTAATAAATATTTACTGAGGATTTATGCCAGTACATTTTGTTCGGGCTTATATAGCCTTCATGTTACCTCTGAAAATGCCCCATAGTGCTTCCACACTGTCACAGCTACACTATGGAATCAATCAAATGACTGCTCTCCCGAGTACCCCATGTCATCAAGTCCCACATATAGAAGTCTTAGTAATAGATAGAGTCACTAATGGCTCTTAACACATTGGCACCAGGGCACATACGCTGGTTCATGTAGAATTAAGACAGACGTATGAAACTGGATTTTGTGGTACATCAGAAATCTTGGCATGGTGGGGAAAGGAAAAATCCAAGAAATGTGAATGCATTTATTTTTTCATTAAAAAATAAGAATTAAAAAGAATAGCAAATATTAGCCTTCCAAAAGAGAGGTTTATTTATTATAAAGTACAATGGAAGTCATTCAACTTTGATGTATTTTCCAAAAAAGCTAACTAGCTGTTGCTCAATTAATATTTCTTGGGAACTTTCCGAGAATGGCACTTTCCAGAAAAGTCTGAAATACATGAATTTGTGGCTTAATTTTCCCCCCAGACTTTTCAGTTTGCATTTTCAATAGTCTTGTTGAATGCTTCCTGGCCTATATTTCTTGGTCCTCCTTCTACTCCCCGGCTATTCCCTGCTAAGCCTCTCTCTGTTTATGTGCCTTCCTCACAACACCTGCTTGCAGAAAATTAACATGGAGGGCCTGGAAAACCCTTCCATGTTAATTAACATGGAAGGTGAAGTCAAAAAGAATTGCAAAAAAGAGAATCAGAAGACTTTACAGTTTTCTGGAGCTCACCTACCTGAAGTTGCCTATGGACTATAAGACACCTTGAGTCCTCCACAACTGACCGATGTGGATAGAATTTTTCACAGGGCTCTCAAACATTCCCCGGTGAATAAATAAACTCTGGAAACTGCAATTCTAACCATAAAAGTCTCTTTCTGTAACAGTCCAGAATGGCTGGGGCATAGGCTAGGGCATGGGTGCAAGAATAACAGAAATCCTTTGGACAGCAAATTATTTGGGTAATTCCAGGTCCCCGATGTTCACTGTTCCCATATACACAACAGCCCTGAAGGCCTTCACTACTGTGGAAAAAAAAATTAGTTTGCATTAAAATATAAACAGAGTATTAGACTGCAAATTCAGTCTTCCAAAGGAAATTTGGGATATAAACAAGATCTCTACATTTTCTAAAATTACACAATGACTGCAAAAAATAAAGTTATAATTTGGAGAGTAAAATTTTGCTTGTATCTTGAAAACGTAAATGATCCTTAAATTCCTTCCAGAAAAAGAAAAAGAAAAAGTCAGCCTTATTACAATGAGTACAGTAATTGTAAATGAATGTTTGTGCTCACGTCATGGAATAGATGCATGCCAGTTGTATTCAGTGATGCAGTGCATTCCACTCTCTAATCTTAAAACCTCTGTAGGGAAGTTGCTGTAAGAAACTGAAATGCAATTTCCTTGCAATAAAATTCTTTCTTAGGCATGACGCAGCCCTAAAGGGTTATGGGCTCGGGCAAGCAGTTAGTTAGTCACTCTCTTCTTTCTGGTCTATAACGGGTTGGAATATATATCAAAGGAAGCCATAAAGTGGTTGGGGAGATTAAAAGAAAACAACAACAATGTTTAGACTGAATATCTTGATAGTCCATCCATTCCCTTCTGCTTTGAAAATGGTGAGTAATTACAGCTGTAAGAGGCATACAGCTACAGTGACTTCACGTGGTGTTGGGAATAAGGATATTTGGATTTTAGCCTGAGATTTCCACTAACAAGCTGTGTGTTCCTGGGCAAATATTTAACCTCTCTGGGTGTCAAGTTCTCCACCTGTACAGTTAGTGGGCTGACCTGGAAGACCTCTGAGACCTCATATGGCTCTCATATGCCATGGGGTATTACTTAGTTTTTAGCTCAATTGAAATAATTGTATCCTCTATTGCCTGCCTTCCCAAAGCCTGCAGCATGCAGGCTCCCAAATGCAAGATTTGGGGCACCTGCTTCATTTTCCTAGGCCCCAGATTCTCTGTAAGCAGTTCTGTATTTGGGCTTATGAATTCAACTATGTGACATGTTGAGATCATTGATCAAAAGGCATTGGATTTCTGTCTCATCTAAATAATATTTATAAGGCATTGAAAAAATTCATTCAAATCCAATTCAAAAGAGTAGATTTTAACATGAGCAAGCAAACTGGTTTCTTCATATGCGCACACACAAATATACCTGCATAAATATGACATATCATACATGCCAGATTTGGGGGTTTGAAGAGCTTCTTTTTATACTTTATGTCATTGAGGTACAGATCTTGAGTGTACCAACGAATGAATTTTGACAAATGTATATGCTCCTGTTATCAATATCCCAAGCAAGATACAAAGCGCTGCCCAGAAAGTTTTCTCATGCTCCTTTCTAATCAAACTGTCTTCTTCCAGAAACAATTATTATCCCCACAAAGTAGTTTTGCCTATTCTTTTCCTTTTTTTTTTTTTTTTTTGAGACGGAGTCTCGCTCTGTCTCACAGGCTGGAGTGCAGGGGTGTGGTGCGATCTTGGCTCACTGCAAGCTCCGCCTCCTGGGTTCACGTCATTCTTCTGTCTGAGCCCCGTGAGTAGCTGGGACTACGGGCGCCTGCCACCACGCCCAGCTAATTTGTTGTTGTTTATTTTTTTGTTTGTTTTGTATTTTTTAGTAGAGACGGGGTTTAACCGTCTTAGCCAGGATGGTCTCAATCTTCTGAACTCGTGATCCACCTGCCTCGGCCTCCCAAAGAGCTGGGATTACAGGCGTGAGCCACCGCGTCCTGCCCAATTTTGCCTATTCTTGAACCGGATGTATTGCATAATATAAATATCTTGTGTAGCTGCATTCATGTGATTGCATGTATTTGTAGTTTGTTCCTTTTTTGCTGAGTAGTATTTCATTGTGTGAACATACCACAATTTGCTTATCTGTGCTTCTGTTGAAAGACATTTGGATTAATTCCAAGTTTTTATGATTATAAATTAAGTAGAGTGACCATTTCTTTTACACAACTTTTTGGACATCTTTTTACCTTTGCATGTAAATACCTAAAATTAGAACTGCTAGGTCAAAGGTTATGTATATGTTTAACTTTAGGAGAAATTGCCAGTTTTCCAAAGTGGTTGTACTATTTTACTTTCCACCGGCAATATGAGTAATCCATAGCTCTACCTTCTCTCTGACATTAAGTAGTTTTAATCTTAGGAATTCTAATGGATATATGATTTTTTTTGTGCTTTTAATTTGCCTTTCCCTAATGTATTTAATATATTTTCATGTGTTTATTGGCTATGATGAATATTTTATCCTGGTATGTGGCTAGACTTTTTTTTTATTAGTGTCTTGAATTTTTTTTTTTTTTTTTTTGAGACAAAGTCTTGCTCTGTTGCCAGTCTGGAGTACAGTGGCACGATCTTGTCTCACTGCAGCCTTCTGCCTCCCGGGTTCCAGTGATTCTCCTGCCACAGCCTCCTGGGTAGCTGGGATAACAGGTGCATGTCACCATGCCAGGCTAATTTTTGTATTTTTAGGCGAGACAGGGTTTCATCATGTTGGCCAGGTTGGTCTCAAACTCCTGACCTCTGGTGATCCACCCGCCTCGGCCTCCCAAAGTGCTGGGATTACAGGCATGAGCCACCGTGTCCGGCCAATGTTTTGAATTTTGATAAGTCCTGTTTATCCACTTTTCCCTTTATAGTCAGTACTCTTTGCATTTTATCTATAAATTGTTGCCAGATCATAAGTTCACAAAGATAGTCTCCAGTTGTTTATTTTATAGATTTAACTTTTACATTATGTCTGTAATACTTCTCTGCTTAATTTTTGTGTATAATATAATAAGTTAGTCATATCTCTCACTTTTTCTTGATATGGATATCCACTTGATTCACCCTCTTTTGTCGACAAGAATTATCATTTTACCAATAAATTTTATTGACAGTTTGTAAAAAAAAAAATCTTTTGACTATAAATGGATGGGACTGTTTCTGGGCTTTGTATATTGTACCATTAATCTATTATCTAGCCTTCTATGAATACCACATTCTCTTGATTGCTATAGCATTATACTAAGTCTTGAAATTATGTAAGTACTCCAACTTTGTTATTCTTTTGCAAGAGTGTTTTACTGATTCTAGGCCTTTTACATTTCCATTTAAATATTAGTTTTAAAAAATATTCCTGCTGGGTATGTGATTGGAATTGCATTGAATCTATAGATTAATTTGAGGACAGTTGGGATATTAACAATATTGAGTCTTGTAATCCATGTATATGGTATATCCCTCCATTTATTTATTTTTAATTGAAAAAGTATGTTTGTTTGGGTAAAATCAAAGTATTTATCAGTAAAGTCCTCTGAGGTGCTCATATAGAAAGACACTATAGACATATAAAATATCATTATTGTTATTATTATCATTAATAGCTAGCCTGGAACTTTAATGATTTTCTTTTTTTCTCTCTCTTGTTCTCTTTAAATTTTTTTTTTTTTTAAATTTCCATAGGTTTTTGAGGAACAGGCGGTGTTTGGTTACATGAATAAGTTCTTTAGTGGTGACTTGTGATATTTTGGTGCACCCATCACCCAAGCAGTATACACTGAACCCAATTTGTAGTCTTTTATCCTTCACCTGCCTCCCACCCTTTCCCCTGAGTCCCCAGAGTCCATTGTATCATTTTTATGCCTTTTCATCTTCTCAGCAATACTGTGTAGTTTCCAATGTACACATCTTGCACATATATTGTTAAACATACCCCTAAAGTATGTTTTGTGCTATTGTGTTTTAATTTCCAATTGTTGATTGATAACACATAGAAATAGAATTGATATTTGTATATTCATCTTGAATTCCTAAACTTTAATCAAATCATGTCATCACTACTTATCTAGTAGATCTAGTAGATATTATCGGGTTTTTTGGCTTTTTTTTATTTTTTTTTTTTCTGAGACGGAGTCTCGCTCTGTCGCCCAGGCTGGAGTGCAGTGGCCAGATCTCAGCTCACTGCAAGCTCCGCCTCCCGGGTTGCCGCTATTCTCCTGCCTCAGCCTCCCGAGTAGCTGGGACCACAGGCGCCGCCACCTCGCCCGGCTAATTTTTTGTGTTTTTAGTAGAGACGGGGTTTCACCGTGTTAGCCAGGATGGTCTCGATCTCCTGACCTTGTGATCCGCCCGTCTCGGCCTCCCAAAGTGCTGGGATTACAGGCTTGAGCCACCGCGCCCGGCCTTTTTGGCTTTTTTTATGGGGGTAGATTCCTTAGGATTTTCTTCACATACAATCATGTCAAAAATGAAAACAATTTTAATTCCTCTTTTCTAACTTTTATGTCTTGCAATGATTAAGGCAAGTACAATGTTGAATCAAATTAGTGAAATAAACATACTTTTTATTTGACTTAGTGGAAAATGTTTAGTATTTCACCATTAAGTATAATGTTAGATGGAGATTTTTCATAGATTCCTTTTATTGTATTGAGGAAATTATCCTTTACCCCAAGTTCGCTGAGACTTTGTTTAATTTTGTTAAATGTTCTTTCCATGTCTATTGAAATGACCATGGGATTTTTTCCTTTTTGATTTACATGCAAAAATCAACAAAAAGTTTTTTCAAAAAGTTAATGAAATTGGCTCACGCCTGTAATCGCAGAACTTTGGGAGGCCGAGGTGGGCAGATCATGAGGTCAGGAGATCAAGACCATCCTGGCTAGCACGGTGAAACCCAATCTCTACTAAAAATACAAAAAAAAAAAAAAAAAGTTAGCCAGGTGTGGTGGCGGGTGCCTGTAGTCCTAGCTACCTGGGAGGCTGAGGCAGGAGAATGGCATGAACCCAGGAGGCGGAGCTTGCAGTGGGGCCAGATCACACCACTGCACTCCAGCCTGTGTGACAGAGTGAGATTTTGTCTCAAGAAAAAAAAAAAAGTTAATGAAATTAATAAACCTCTAGCAAGATTAAGAAAAAACAAAGAAATCACAAAATATCAAAGTCAAGAATAAAACAGGAACTACCACCACAGATCCTACAGACATTATTAGAAGGATAATTTAAAAATACATTATGAACAGATCTATGCCAACAATTTTGACAACATAGATGATTTACATTGATGTTTCAATGTAAACCAATATTGTATTTTTTTTTTTCTTGACACAGTCTCGCTCCAGGTTGAAGTGCAGTAGCATGATTTCAGCTCACTGCAACCTCTGCCTCCTGGGTTCAAGTGATTCTCCTGCCTCAGCCTCCTGAGTAGCTGGGATTACAGGTGTGCACCCCCACACCCAGTTAATTTTTGTATTTTTAGTAGAGAGGAGGTTTCACCATGTTGGCCAGGCTGGTCTTGAACTCCTTACCTTAGATGGTCCGCCCACCTCGGCTTCTCAAAGTGCTGGGATTACCAGCATGAGCCACCATACCCAGCCCAATATTGCATTAAGATAAGCACTATTTGGTCATGATGTAAGTCTTTTGTAAGAATTTACAAAAGAATCCCTTTTCAGATTTTGGTATAAGGGTTATATGGCCTCATAAAACTAATTGATATGTGTGCACTGCCCGTCACCACCACCCCCGACCCCTGCCCACCATCTATTTTCTAGAAAAGTTTGTGTAAGGTTGATTTTTGTTTCTTTTTTCTTAAATGTTTGGTAGAATTCACTCCCAAAGGCATCTGGCCCAGGAGTATTTTTTTTGGGAGAAGGTTATAAATTACAAGTTCAATTTTTAAAATATGTATACTATTATATAGATTGTATATTCCTTCTTTTATCACTTTGGAAATTTTATATATATATATATATATATATATTTTTTTTTTTTTTTTTGAGACGGAATCTTGCTCTGTCGCCTAGGCTGGAGTGCAGTTGCGCAATCTCGGCTCATTGCAAGCTCCGCCTCCCGGGTTCACTGCTGCCTCAGCCTCCCTAGTAGCTGGGACTACAGGCACCCGCCATCATGAGCGGCTAATTTTTTGTATTTTTAGTAGAGACGGGGTTTCTCTGTGTTAGCCAGGATGGTCTCCATCTGTCCTGACCTTGTGATCTGCCCACCTCGGTCTCTCAAAGTGCTGGGATTAGGGGCATGAGCAACCACGCCCGGCCCGAAATTATATTGTTCTGCTGACACGGAGTCTTGCTCCCTCTCCCAGGTTGGAGTGCAATGGCGCGATCTGGGTTCACTGCTACCTTCGCCTCCCAGGTCAAGCGACTCTCCTGCCTCAGCCTCCTGAGTAGCTGGGATTACAGGCCTGTGCTGCCACACCTGGCTAAATTTTGTATTTTTAGTAGAGACAGGCTTTCACTATGTTGGCCAGGCTGGTCTAGAACTCCTGACCTCGTGATTCACCTGCCTCAGCCTCCCAAAGTGCTGGGATTACAGGTGTGAGCCACTACACCCAGGCGGAAATTATATTTTTCAAGGTATCTGTCCTTTTCATCTATATGGTCAAAATTGTTTACATAGAGCTGTTCATATTTTTTTAATTATCCTTCTAATGTCTGTAGGATCTATGGTGATAGTTCCTCTTTTATTCTTGACTTTGATATTTTGTGATTTCTTTATTTTTGCTAAACCTTGCTAGAGGTTTATTACTTTTATTAACTTTTTGAAAAAACTTAATTTGTTGATTTTTGTATTAGTTGAGATTAATTTATTTATGTTCTTATCTTTACTTCCTTTCTTTCAATTACTTAAAACAATTTGCATTTCTTTTTATGGATTTTTAAGGTGGAAGAAATTATTGATTTTAGAACTTACTGTATGCTAATATAAGCATTAAAAGCTATGAATTTCCTTTTAAGTTCTGTTTTAGCTGCGTCTTACAAATTGCAATTTGTTGTATTTTTTATTGCTCAGGTCAAAATATTTTCTAATTTCTTTTGTGATTTCCTGTTTGACCAATGGATTATTTAGAAATATGTTGCTTAGTTTCCAAATATTTGGAAATTTATTGATATCTTTTTATTACTAATTTTTACTTTAATTCTGTTGGGGGTCAGATAAAATACTCTGTGATTTCAATACTTTTGAATTTATTGAAAGGTTTTAATATTGTCTTTTTTGTTAATATTATATGCATGCTTGAAAAGAAGGTATATTCTGCATTTCTTGGATAACAGACTAGACAAAAGTCCATTAGATCACATGTTGATGGTGCTGTTCAAATATAATATAATGCTATTGGCTTTAAAAAAATTTACTTGTTTTATCATTTGCTACAAATAAGCTGTTGAAGTCTCCAATAATGATTGTGAATTTGTCTATTTCTCCCTTCAGTTTTGTCAATTTTGTTTTATGTATTTTGAGGCTCTGTTATCAGATGAAAATTTAAATTTACACATTTAAATTCTTTTTGAATAAATTCAACCTTTTATTATCACAAAATATGTCTCTTTATCTTGGATATTGACTTGTTTGAAGACTATTTTCTCTGATATAAATGAAGTCACAATGGCTTTCTTGTGAATAATATTCACATGATGTATATTTTTTCTTTTTACTTTTACACTGTGTGTGTCTTTATAGTTAAATTGGATTTCTTATTGACCGCATATAGTTGCCTTGTGTTGTTACGCATTCTGATAATCTCTGTTTGTAATTGGAGTTTTTGAGCTCTTTATATTTAATGTAGATTGACAGAGTTCAGCTGGCTATAGTTTTTATTGCCTTTTTTTCCTCTTCCATGGGAAGATTTCTTTTGTCATATATTGTCTAAATAGATTCCTAGGTGTCATACTCTCAGCTTGAGTTGCTTTCTATCTCTCAAGGAAAGGAGATCAATGGAACATATTGCTCTAAATAGAAGCAAATAAACTGGGAAGTGGAAAATAAGTCAGTTGGGTATATAGGTTCTAGGGTGGATCACACAATTCATGGTCATTTTAAAGAGAGGACTTATCAGAGGATCAGTGTCAACATTGGTGGTTCTTTTCCAGGGCCAGCACCACCCCTGACAATGCTAAATATTTTCTTTGGTGACTTGTGGGAATAATAATTAAGGGAGTAAATGATGCATTGTCAGATGGAAAGGTTAGCCAATTGTTATCCAGATCATATATATAATGATATGTTGGAGGAATAATCATTAGTAAACAAAAGGCATGCCAATACATATATCTTCAGCTGATACATTGAAAAACAAAGTTAAACATTTCAGAGCTCATAAAGATGAGCAAGATTCGCAGAAACAAAACATCTTGAAGTCAACATGGATAATAAAATTATTATTTCACTGGAGGAGTCCAATAATTTGAAAACATTATTTTGAGACTACAATTCAGACATAGTAGTAAAACATGTCAGAATAATGACATTACTTATATACTTAGCACCAGCATACTGTGTCCAGTTCTGGATTCCCTGATTAATGTGGGGGAACTACATGAATTTCAGAGAAGAATTAGAACTTTGATTTTAGATGCACAAGAATAATTACAGATAACTGTCAAAATTTCACATTTAACTGATATTTAGCCTCAGAAAGCTTGAAGCAAGTTATTGGAAGCCACATAGTTAATATATGGCAGAATTGTGACTACAGCCTTGACTCTTAATCTCTTGTCTATTGATCCTTCCAGTTCTCAATGTGAACTACTAATTCTGAAATTAAAGGAGATGAGAAAGTATGCAGGGTAGTGAGATCATTTATTTTAGAAAGAAAATGGCAGTTCAAATACAGTATCTATCATTGTATTAGTTTGTTCTCATGCTGCTATTAAGAAGTACCCGAGGCAGTGTAATTTATAAAGGAAAGATGTTTAATTGATTCACAATTCCACAAGGCTAGAGAGGCCTCAGGAAACTTACAATCATGGTGGAAGGGGAAGCAAACACGTCCTTCTTCACATGGCAGCAGGAGAGAGAAGTGCCAAGCAAAGGGGGAAGAGCCCCTTATAATACCATCAGATCTCATGAAAACTCACTGTCATGAGAACAGCATTGAGGTAACCACTCCCATGATTAAATTTCTTCCAACTGAATCACTGCCATGACATGTGGGGATTATGGGAACTACAATTCAAGATGAGATTTGAATGGGGACACAACCAAACATTATCAATTATCAAGCCTATGAAATATTCTAATTTAAAAGATAGTGACTAGACAGTCTTCATCTTCTTTAACAAAGAACTTCATTTCCACTGAGGACTAAACAAGAGGAAATGCACAAAAATGTGCAAGAGGCAGAATTTAGGAAACACATGAAAGAACTATTCCAAATAGGAATTATTACTAATTAGTATGGTAGGGTATAATATCTGGCCCTCAGAGGTTTGATTCTTTTAAAAATTAGGATATAGTTTCACCTATCTAAGATGGTAAAACTTACAGATGAGAGAAGTAAACGAAATATTTGTTCAAGATCCCTAAAATTTCATACTAGATATTTTTATTTGCTCTTATTTTTTGCTTGTTTCTATTTTTCTTGCAAGATCATTCCAAGAAAGAGAAACAAAACTTGAGGTCAATTGAATGTTCTTGGTCTTAGTGCTATCTAATGCCATTCCTAGAGTGAGCTGATTTCCTGCTAAGCCTTTATTGTGATATTACTGCTTCTATCTTTTATTGTAAACTATAGAGTTGTGGTGTTAGGTGGGACAATTTACTTAAGCACTTATCCTGGCTGATCAAAATGTGGTCACAAGATTTTTTAGAGAGTGTGCTATTGCTTGTCAATGGCAAATGGAATTTTTGATAAATACTGTAACAAAATTTTAAATTGTCAGATTAATTGTTCAAAATAATAACATATTATTAGTTTATGGGAGAAATAAGATCCTCATGCCACAAACTACATAAAAAACTAAAGCTAAATTACTTGTAGTGACTTTTGCTTATGTGACAGTTTTAAAATGAAAAGCAAATTCAAACATTAAAATCTGTATTACATAATTTAAAAGATATGTAAACTGGAACAACTTCAATGATTTTAGAAATTAAAGATTTCTTTTTGTTATTTATCTTTTCCCAGAAAGAGTCCCTAGCATGAATAAAACAATATAGCATTTTTGATAATTAAAAGTAAATTTAAGTTCTTTTTTTTGTTTTGTTTTTTGAGACAGAGTCTCGCTTGGTCACCCAGGCTGGAGTGCAGTGGTACGACCTTGGCTCACTGCAACCTCCACCTTCCAGGTTCAAGTGATTCTTCTGCCTCAGCCTCCCAAGTAGCTGGGACTACAGGCACATGCCACCATGCCTGGCTAACTTTTTTGTATTTTTAGTAGAGACAGGGTTTCACTATGTTGGCCAGGCTGGTCTCAAACTCCTGACCTCATGATCCACCTGCCTCAGCCTCCCAAAGTGCTGGGATTTCAGGGGTGAGCCACCATGCCCGCCTGAAGTTCTTTTCTAGACAAATACTTTCAACCAAGAAAAATAACTGTGTTTTAGTTCATTTCAAGGTTGATTCTTTTCTATTAGAGTGTTTACAAATGATTCTGACAAAGGTCACACAACAAAAGCATTATTTTTCTTTCAAGAATGCACGTCTGTAAGAGATAATAACAAAATGAGTATCGACCAAGGGAAAAAAAAGTTTGTTTTCTTGAATATGTGTGGGGTCCATATGTTACCAAATTTATAAAGAAAGAAAAACATTCACTCTATAACATCTGGTTGTTTGGAGTGGCATAAGTGTTTTTAAAAATATCTAATATTTTAATTTTTTTCCATTGAGGAAATGTACATCCATTATAGTATTTTCTAAAATATTTTGCTATGTCATAGAATTTGTGGCATTCATATTTTAGGCCCAGTCATATTTCCATATAAAGAGAGGAATTATGTATAGTTGACTGGACAAAAGCTTGAACAATGGAGTGAATATTTGATGGAGAGCTGGTTTCAGATTTTGACTCTTCCTGTGAATGAGCACTGTGGGCGAGTCATTTCACCTTTCTCTTCTTTGTGCTTGTGGACAATGGCTCAATTACATTCTTTTGATTCTAGTAACAAGAAAAGTAACATTCATCTCTGACTTACCTGATATCTTTGCTTGTCCCTATGGTTACTCACTGTGAGAGAGGGCAGAACACCCTGGCAAATGCAGGAAAGCTTGGAGTGACCACATGGCAGCCCTGTAGGATGTCCACAGTAGTCTTCCACCCTGCAGGGGACACTTATACCCCTCTCTATTTTGGACAAAATGAATCTTAAGAGATCATCTTTAATGGTTGTAAATAGATGAATATTGCCATTGTTCAGTTTAAAACTACACATGTGGTAAACATTATCTGAATATTAATTCCACAATGTCTTATGATAATTAGAACTACAACAGAGTAAGATCTTACCTCCTGAAACCTAATAGAGTGAATTTTTTAAGAGGTTACTAATTCCAGACAGTCAAATATTTCAGACAGAATACCACCGGATCTATTTTGAGGACTCCCGTGAACTTCCACAGCATAACATTTTATTTACTTCTGATACTTTTAATAAATATGGAGAATGTCTTAGCTCAGACTGCCATAATAAAATACCATAGACTGCATGGTTTAAACAACAGAAATTAATCTCACAGTTCTAGAGGTTGCAAAATCAAAAATTGAGATCTGGCAAGGTTCAGTTTTTGGTTAGGTCTATTTTCCTGGCTTGTAGTTGGCCACCTTGTTAACGTGTCCTCACATGGCCTGTCCTCTGTCCATGTGCTAGAAGATATTTCTCTCTCTCTTCCTCTTCTTAGAAGGCCACCAGTTTTATTGGATTAGGGCCCCACCCTCATAACCTCTCTTAACCTTAATTACCTCCTAAAGACATTATCTTTAAATATGGTCACATTAGGGGTTAGAACTTCAACATATGAACTTGGGATAGAGGGCACAGTTCAGTCTGTAACAGAAAATAAATATGGAGATTTATTGGCAGTGTCTCAACTGCTGAATTTTTTTTTTTTTTTGAGATAGAAAATTACTTAAATGTGTAACTAAATGTGACTTGATTTTTAAATTTTGGTAATATTTTTAAAGATAAAATACTTTTGTGTCTTTGCCCAGCTTTGACAGACTTTTATATTTATAAAATACATTCAGACATTTCATAGATTAGAAAACAACCTTTGTTACATTTCTAGCTTTTGGGTTCAGAAAATCACCATAGCATTAGAGTGCCTTTATAAGAACTATGTGAGGTGCGTGAAACATCAACATGCTATAAAGCCGGAGAGATTGAGTTCTGTACCTTCACTATAAAAATTATAAAACCAAGGTGTAAAGAAAGCCATAGGCAAATTAGCAACTAAGGCACTTATGCAACCTTGACCAGCCTTCTGACACTCAACTTCACCTTGCTTTCCTCAGTACTCCATCCAGCAATCTTTGTTGCTTCTATCCAGGTTTTTTTAAAGTCCAGAATTAAATTTAAAACTCTGCTGCAGGATGTATGCTAGCGTAACCTAAGTCTACAGCTGAGCAGATTTTTATGTCTGTGAAGTCGTGGCACAACTTTGACCTTATATATTGATCCATAAATCTGAATTTCAAAGTAAATAGAGATTCTTAGGAATTAAAAAGGTCATAAGATGACCTTATTCAGAAGAATTATGTAATAAATATGACATTATTGTTGGCAGGTTTAATGCTTATCAGATGGACTAGAATATTGATAAAATATCGTATAGGTTATTTTATGAAATACATTGATATAAGTTAAGTAATCAACAAAGATTGTTATTTATTCAGTACCTATCAGGAACACAGCATTAAATAGAAAAATGACACAATGACTCTGCTTCCCAAATTGCAAACAACCTTTCAATGGCACTTAAAGTATTTTAAACTAATATGAAATATATTCATTGTCTCATAAACAAAGGATGTTTATAACAAGAACATAATTAAAATTGAAAATAAAATCACAAATATTGTAAAACTAGTGAATATTTTATTATATCCCAAACCATTGTAGTGAAAACTGCCAATTTACTACTCAGTACAAGTCAGACATAGGGGTGAGGTGGAACCAAAGGGAAGGGAAAGAGGGATGCTAAATAAATGCTTATCCTTTGGGATGTTAAAATCCACCTGATGTTAGCCTATTAATTTGCTTAACCACTACTGGTATCTTGCCCCAGCCTGAGTGCCTCAGTGAGATAGTAGAGAAAGGTAACTCTCTGCTTTCACAGTGAGTTGCAAAATACTTTTGCTAATAATAGTGTAGGTAAGTGGCTGGTTCAGATGGGATTAGAGCAAGGGCATGGAACATTCCTGCTTTGGGTGGAAAAAAAATCTCAGTGGTGTTACTGAGCCCAAGTGTCATATAAACTGCTGAAAAGCAATAATTAAACTTACACCTTTAACTTTGTTAAATCAATTATCTAAAAAGCTCCACCCCTGTGGAAAAAAATAAACCAGTATGAGTCTGCTGTTGACAACTACAGTGATTACATGGGACATGTGGTTTGAGATTATTTGGATTAAGAACAAATTGTATGTATGCAGTGTTCAACTACTCAGGAAATATTGTGATTCTTCCAGACATGTTCACTATTATATGATATCAGCCTATCTCAGATAAAGCCAAAGGTGTCCCCAGAAGGGCATCAAATCATAGTTTATAGGTCTATGTGTTTATAGGTCTATGTGTGTGTTTTTTTAAATTAAGGTGCTTTATTTTAGACCTTTTAAAAATTATTTAATTTTTATTTTATTTTATGATGATGATTATTTTTCAGAGATCGGGTCTCACTCTGTTACCCAGTCTGGAGTACAATGGCACCACTATAGCCCACTACAGCCTCAAACTTCTAGGCTCAAGCAATCCTCCCACTTCAGCATCCCAACCAGGTGGGTAGATGTTAAAATTAAAAAGTTCTGAATTATAAAACTTTCCTAAATGCTACTTATAAGGAAAATATTGTCATATAGGGCAAGTGGAGGATAGAATGGACTATATTGAAAACATGAAGATTTTCATAGTCCACGGGAGCAAACCTCAATATAGCAACTATTTAAGAAACCAGAGACCTCATTCAGTCTTGAAGAAAGAAGACTAATGGATAAAACAGCCAGGTGTTAAATTCAGCACCTCCTGTTGAGGTTAAGGAGATTGTAAAGAAGAATCTATGTCCCTGTGCTTTTCTTTGATTTGTCTAATAAGTGTGCGTGTATGTGTGCACATGTTTGAAGTCTTCCTTTTTCTTATACCTCAGAGTCAGCACCTGCCTCTTTTCTCTATATGGGTTTGTCTTTTAATGTGGATTATAAGATTCTCTAAAGCACACGCCTGCTGTGATACAAACCTATGATGATTGCTCAACATATTAGACCAGCCTATCAATTATTAGCCTCCTCTCTGGAAGCAAGAGTGGCATTTACCAACTGATTTTTACCAGACAGCTAAAGGGTTATCTTCCTAGGAAAATTGATTATTTTTATCTAGAAGAGATTATTTTTCTAAAGAAGAGTTCACTCTGCATTTGCTCTGCTGAATTGTCACTAAGAATTATTGAAGTCCAAAACATAACTAGTCTCCGGTCACCTCAAGTTCTGTAGATATACCACACAATTACCTAGAGGCATCTCAATTAAGTGAGCATGACTGTCCCAATTAGGCAAGAGTCCTAACTATTAAATATCATTAGACT
This sequence comes from Theropithecus gelada, assembly GCF_003255815.1. NCBI lineage: Eukaryota > Metazoa > Chordata > Mammalia > Primates > Cercopithecidae > Theropithecus > Theropithecus gelada. The sequence goes on from NC_037680.1 coordinate 29,673,532, forward strand.
TAATTTGATGCCCTGGGAAAACTCTTGATGAAACCCATCCCACTAAGGGCAGAGCACTGTCTGCTTAAATCGAAAGCAACATGCTCAGAACACACTTCTACAGTGAGGTTTATCAAGCCTCAGATAATATCATTGAGGATCACATTCTCCAGGTTTATAGAAATATAAAACATGAATGCCGAAAAGAAATTTGAAAATATTATTGCATTTGACCCTCTTACTTTAAGATGAGGAAATAAAAGCCTGTGAAGTTGTGGTTAATTAGTTCAGAGGAATGAGACTAGATTTTAAGCCTCCTGACTCCTCCAGACAAGGGCTCTTTATGTGATACTATCGTTCATCCTAAACAATGTCAGCAACTGAGGCACATCTCTAAAGTGATGACCTCTTAACATAGTTATGTTGTTGGCCATGGTACCAAAATCATAAAATTACAATACTTTGAGTTCTAATTAATGTTTTAACCTTAAGGAAGCCAATCTTACTACACCTGATTTTTATTATTTGTAAATTAGAGATAATTTTGTCTATCTCATGAGGTTGTGAAGATTAAAGAAAATGTTGCTTGACAAGGCGCTTGTAAAAGGTAAAGATTTCTGTAACTATAATGCTAAACCGGAGGTGAAAATTTGTCTTTAGAAGCTTATCTGTGATTTTTGGTTCCAAATGGGAGATCAAGTACATGTGTTTATCTCTCTCCTATCACTCTCCCTCACCCCATGAAACCTCACTAAAATAGTAGTAGAGAATAAAGAAGATAAAATCCCGAACAGTAAAATAAAATAAAATAAAATAAAATAAAATAAAATAGTAGTAGAGAATAAAAAAGAAAAAATCTGAAACAGTAAAAAAAAAAAAAAAAAAAAAGGTAGGGGTAGATATCAACAGACAAGAACTTGTAACAGATTTCTGAAGACAAACAGGAAATGAAGGACTGGTGATGCAGTTGGCCAGTGGACAACACAGTCATGAGTTCACGTGGAGAGATCCATGACTCTGGCTGGAGTTTATCCTCACTTAAGAACTCTGAAAAAGATTAGGCCTCAGAAATAGAAGACACTATTAAAGGTAAAGAGAAAGCTGTGGAAATAGCAAAAGAAAAATTAAATTCTGAGTATAACCCAGTTGATCTCCAGTAACAAAATGCCTGGCATCAAGGTATCTATCCACTGTCATTACCACTGCCACTGCAACCACAGCAACCAAAGGACATTTTTCTAAAGAAGCTGAAGTAACTATTTGGGAGAAATTAGGGTAGATGGTGTGGGAGTTGGAAATCCATATCAAAACTCTCTCTGTACTCTGACATTTAGGGACACCAAAGCATGATAGCTCATTCCTTGTTAGTTCTTCCTGGAGAGAAGATTGTTGGTTATGGAGATTGTAAAGAAGATCCCTGCTTCTATACTATCACCCAGAGTGAAATTTTATGTTGCCTTATTCATTGGTATAATAATAATATTATTCATTAATATAATAATAATATATATTATTAATATAATAGATAACAAAGAAAGAAAGTTTTTGTGGAAATCCTATAGCATGAAAGGGAAATAAATAAAAAATTAACCTCAGAGAAAATAAAATAATCCAGGAAACTGAAGAGGATAAAACAAAAATCTCTAAATAGTATTCTTAGATAGATTTAAGAAGATGATATTATGTCCATCAAAAAACACAAGGATAAGAAAATGGACAGAGAAAAAGAAAGAGCTTCTGGAATTTAAAAATTAGTGCTGAAAGGCAAAGAAAAAACAAAGCAAAATTTATAAAAGAAGTATTTAAGTAGATAAAATCTTTTAGAAAATAGTCAAATGACTATAGATGAAAAAGAAAGAAGATATGTGAAAAGATTAAAAAAAGATAACCAATCCAGCAGACATATTATCCAAATAATGAGTTTCAAAAAGAAAGAATAATAAAATCAGATGAGAAGATATATTATCAAAAAAATTAAAAACATTTCTTGTAGAGAAGGACATAGACATTCATATTGAAGGAACTCAACATCTACACAAAATCAGTGAAAACCACATATGTAGGAACATCTGCTGGAAATTTCAGAACACTTAAGATTAAAAAGAAGTATCTAAAAGATTCCAGAGAAAATATATATAAATTTAAGTATATATTTTATATACACACACACACACACACACACACACACACACACACACGGTTGACTCGGAAACATGAGGGTTAGGAGCACTGACCTGCATGCAGTTAAAAGTCTGCATATAATTTTTGACTCCCCCAAAACTGAACTGCTCATACCCTACTGTTGACCAGAAGCCTTACTTATAAATAGTTAACACATATTGTGTATATTATATGTATTATACACTGTATTCTTAAAATAAGCTATAGAAAAGAAAATATTAAGAATATCGTAAGGAAAATATGATTCATGTATTCACTATTCATTAAGTGGAAGTGGATCATCATAAAGATCTTCATCCTTACTATTTTCATGTAGAGTAGGCTAAGGAGGAGGAGGAAGAAGAGGTTTGGGTCTTGTCTGAGGGATGGCAAAGGTGGAAGAAAATCCACATGTAAGTGGACTCATGCAATTCAAAATCATGTTGTTCAAGGGTCAATTGCACATACATATATATACATATACATATATCTAGATAGATAGATAGATGATAAATCGATAGATAGATCACTCTGGATATGATAAGCCAACGAAACAATGCCTTGCAAGCTGGAAATGTGATATACAAACCAGCCAAACTATCAAACATGGTATCAGAATAAACCTCTAAAGAGAGTCAACCTTCCAAGCAAACTTTCCTAGGAGTTTTGTTGTTGTTGTTTATTTGTTTTTTGAGACGGAGTCTCGCTCTGTTGCCCAGAGCAACAGAGTGCAGTGGCTGGAGTGCAATGGTGAGATCTCGGCTCACTGCAGCCTCCGCCTCCCGGGTTCAAGCAATTCTCCTGCCTCAGCCTCCTGAGTAGCTGGGACTACAGGCACGCGCTGCCATGCCCAGCTAATTTTTGTATTTTCAGTAGAGACAGGGTTTCACCATGTTGGCCAGGATGGTCTTGATCTCCTGACCTCACAATCCGCCCGCCTCGGCCTCCCAAAGTGCTGGGATTACAGCCGTGAGCCACTGTGCCTGGCCTTTTCTAGGAGTTTTTGAGGCTATTCTTCAGCAAAAGGAGGCAATGGAGAAAGAAAAAGAGGTGGGAACTCAAGTAAATAATCTATCCAAAGCAAGGAAACGGTTGAAGGAAGTCAAAGAAGGACAGCTGCCCAGCAGCCCCACAGAGCAACCAGGACAGAGGGAAGGAGGAAAGAACTCTTATTAGGATCACTCCAACAAGGGCAGAAATGAAACTACAGAGAATAAACGATAAAGGAAGAGTCTGATAACAATTGAAAATATGATAAAGCAAATGGTTCAAGAACCAAAAAAGCAAAAGTATCAATAGAAAAGCTTACCCAAAAGGAAATTCCAATGAAACATGTATAATTGTGCTAATACAAATAACTATTACTGATTTTCAACCTTTAGAGAAAACCTAGAGTCACAGCACAGAAAACTGAACTATGCTTATAGAATACAAATTTCCCTGTGCTTATAGGATATTATGGGCATGTCAATGTAAGAATAAAATTATAAATGATAGAAACTGGAAAGTTTGTAGCCAGGGAAAAAAGCTATAGGAAATGGTGGAAATGAGTAATGCCTCAGCTGAGAAAGTGTGGAGTCATAAGACACTTACTGTCTTTGGTTGAATAAGAAATAAAAACTGTAAATATAATTTTTCTTAGAGTTGCAAAGTACTGTTTAGAGGAAGCAAAATTAATGATGTAATTACATTTGGGAGAAGATCAACAGTGGTGGTGGAGAATGTAAATAAACTAAATTCTTTTTAAATTCTACAGATAAACTCTAAACTTAATAAATCAAGCTGTAACAGTATAAGCATATTGCTTAGAAATACAGGGTTAACTAGCTAAGGAATACAGGAGTTAAAAGTTGTTCCTTCAGGAGAGATTAGAGAAGGAAGTGATGAAGCAAAGAAAAGGCTGTTCCTTTTTGTAATGTACTATAATGGACATTGTTGGTTGACTATCCAGCATCTATCCACCCCTTCTTCCCTCCTAAGAGAACCCTGATTTTGTTTTTATTCATGGAGCTCAAGGGAGGCCAGTTCTACCTAAAACTCGAAGGATGATCCCACTTCTTTTGACTAGGATGCTGGTTTGCCCAGTGGAATGCAAAAGGAAGGGTTCTGGGGTATGGAAGGGGATGTTTTTGAGAAAGGCGTCCCTCACTACTGAGAGAGAACTATAGGGAGATATATATGCTCTACCCTCTTCTTGATGGTGTTGCCATATCCAGATAGGACACTGCAGCCATTTAAGGGTGAGATTCACACTGAGAATAACAAAACAGAGAACTGGAAAGAACTCAGGCTTCCCGACATCTGTGAGCTGCTGAATCAACCAACCCTGCCCTGCCTTTGGCATACTGTAAACTGCAATCATAATTGCCTATTTTTTTTTCTCTGTTGATCAAGTCTTTTGTTCCTTATAGCCAAAACCATCCAAACCTATATGTAAAGTCCTCCTGTATGGCTTGATTTTCTAAAGTACATGCAAGTATTATATTCATTAAAAACACTTAAGATAAAAACATCATATTTAATGTTACAAATTTTACTCCAGGCATACAAAGTCCTAGCTCTGCATATCACATCTTTAAAACATTGTGTTTTAAATGATTATCAAATGGCAACTAAAGTCATTGCAAAAATTTGTAAAAGTAAAATGAATGTCTCTAGTTGTCTCTTGTCTCTGTTACAGGAGTCGATAGCCATTGACATTATGCACCTTTCCAGATAACTAGCATGCATAGTTTTTGTGATTATGTATTTTACTAAAAAAATTAGAGCATACTATAGATACTCATCTACAACTTTCTCTTTCATACATTATGTCATATACACACTTTCTTGTCTATTAACACATAGTCAACTTATTCTTTTTTGTGACTGTGCAGAATTCTGCAGACAGGCCACAATTTATTACAGCTGCATCTTATTAATGGATATTTAGCTTGCCTCCAATTTTTCACTAATACAACAGCAAAAATGCTACCAGAAGCATTCAGGCACATGCTCTTTTGTGCAAATATTTTTCTAACATTAATTCCAAGATGTCAAATTGCTGGTTCAAAGGATATATGTGTTTTCAGTTTTAATAGATAGAATGGAAAACCTCAACCCCTGAAATGGGTGTTACCATTTTACATGCCCATTAACAATATATGAGTAGCTATTTCCCTGTATCTTTACCAACCACTGATCTTATCGATCTTTTAAAATTTTACTTGATGAAATGGGCAAACCTGCTAGTTCACTGGTGTTTTAACTTGACTTTCTCTAATAATTCCCTCTTCTTTTCATATATTTATTAGTCGTTTATATATTTTATTTGTATCTCTCCATTATTATGACTTTTCTATTTAGCTATTAGTCCTTTTCTTGTTATTGTGTAGTTACTTGTCTCTTTGGGATATTCCTTTTATTATATATGATGCAAGTATTTTCTCCCAGGCTATTGTTTGTTTTAGGTTTTTAATTTGTAAGTATTTCAATATTACCCTCCAGGGCCTTAAACACTTGGGTAAGATTATTTATTTGTGTGACCTTTCTCTTTACATTAAGAATAAATCAAAGCAATACCAAGCTATTGAGCCAATTGATATTGAATGCTCACTCTGTCCAGTAATCACAGAAGACACTAAGGTGAAAAGACAATCCTGATTGCAAATGGCATCTAGTACAAGAAGCAGACAGACCTATAAAGAAACAGTTCTACTCCAGTAAGTTTATAACATAATGTACGTTGGGGACAGGACAGAAAGAACACCTAAAACTACCTATGGATTATCAGGGAAGAACTCACAGAGAAAAAATAATTTTTATTTCTATGAGTTCTTAACTTTTTAAACACATTGATTTGACTGTTGCATTCTTAGTATATACCTGTATTGTGTGAGTCAAATATAATTCACAACTCCTTCGTAGACTTTTCTTTTAAAAAAATTTATTCTCAAAAATTTTAATAAATTCTTTAAAATCTATGTATCTTATTGCCATTAAATTATGTATTTTTAAGGAGCAATTGAAGGATGAATGTTACGAATGTGAGAAAGATAGTTCCTTTGTTTGCTTTTCTTTCTTTTCTTTTTTTTGTTTGTTTGTTTGTTTTCTGTTTTTTGAGATGGAGTCTCGCTCTGTTGCCCAGGCTGGAGTGCAGTGGCACAATCTGGGCTCACTGCAAGCTCCGCCTCCTGCGTTCACACCATTCTCCTGCCTCAGCCTCCTGAGTAGCTGGGACTGCAGGCACCCACCACCACGTCCAGCTAATTTTTTGTATTTTTAGTAGAGAGGGGATTTCACCATGTTGGCCAGGATGGTCTGGATCTCTTGACCTCATGATCTGCCCACCTCGGCCTCCCAAAGTGTTGGGATTACAGGCATGAGCCACCGCGCTCAACCTTTTCTGTTTTCTTAAAGCATTCATTCTAATATTTCTACTCTGATTTTTCAATAATCTGAAATTTTTTCATATTTACATAAATATGAAACACCTAGCAACTTTCTAGAAACAATTATATTCAATTTTCAAGACTAATTTATAAATTCATGTGATTATGAAAAATGACACTTCTCCCCAATTGCCTACACAGTCTCTTCATCCAAACACACTGACTTTTAAAGAAGGAAAGCATGTTAGAATGTTTCTTTTAAATCTTTAGAAACTTCCTTTGATTGGTTTCTCCTTTTTTTTGACTTTGACATTTGCCTAGTCTTGCATCAGCTATCCCACAGACAACTTAAAATAAAATGGTGAACACACTGCTTATAGTGTCTCAATACCTCTTTCACTGTTCAAGTTATTCAGTAAAATTGGTAGGCTAGCTTACTATCAGCAAGAAACCGTGGGGTCTTGAAATACTTGTAACATGCCAGTCCTCAGCCCAGTTCTGTTACTATGACCTTGATAGCATCTGCCATTCTTCTCTGCCCATTCCTTACTCAGGTCAGTCTTTTATCAATATTTATCTGCAAAACACAACTTTAGTCTCCAAGCGTCTATTACTATATCCCGATAAAGACAGAGCATAACCTTTGAATGCCCTGAATTTTCTAATTAAAAAAAAGTCTAAGTAAATTGGCTCTACCTGTAGTTCTAAGCAATCAGAGATTTGTTTATAAATAGCTCTGGGGGATTTCACCATATGACTCCTATTAATGGAACTTGTTGAGCTAATCTCTCCATGTGACATTACAAATACTAGCTTCCCGTCCAACTTTGTTTGGAACTTTTCTGTATTTCTTCTACTGTTAGAATAAGAATTGTAAATCTGGAAAGGATTTTCAAGATCAATCAATTCAGCCTTCTAATATTACAGATGAAAAAATAGGTTTCTAGGGATTGTTACTGACCATTAAATAGCTACATTTGAATAATTTAATCCATTGACTTTACAAACTGACATGGAATTTAGGGAAGATGTTTATAGGCATAATGTACATAAAAGATATGAAGTAGCAAGCAAAACTGGAGCATGACCCAGGTTACTGAATTCAGTGCTTCAAAGATTTTCTGTTACCCTATAAGCATTATTATTAATGGTTGTGTCAGTATTTAGAAGTTGCCCAGTTAAAAGATTATATTATAGAGTATATGTTAAGGCTCATCAGAGAAGTCAACCAAAGGTTCGTTATTATTCATAGGGTTAACATGGTAGAATCATCTCTCTAGAGTGTTTTTTTGCCCTGGCTACCAAAATGTAAAGTCTTAAAATTTCAGTAACATCATAAAAATTAGATGTTACAAGTTTTAGCTGAGTGGGTTCCTACTGCAGAGGTTATAATAAACTCCTCTTGGATTTTTAGTGAAGTTAAAACAATTCCAAATAGCTTTTGAATAGATGATGGCCAAGCCACAAGATATGCAAACAGCCTTGCTTGTATCTGGCATGCCAATGATTCTCCCGCTGTCGTAACATTTCAGTACTTCTTAGTCATTTGCAGAAATTAAAATTCTTTATAGGTTCAGTCAGTTTAATTAGAAAAAAATGAGATTCCTGTGTTTCTTTTAGGATTTTGTTTTTTCACTTTCATTTCTGGTATGGAAGAAATTGGCTTTAAAAAACAAAACTTTTAGTAATTTTTTTTATAAATGATATTTTAACACATTACTAGGATTACACAGGCACATGGTGTACTTTGCAAGCCGTTGTTGCCCTTTCAAATGTCTCGTCGGTGGAGAAGCAGCATTTGGCATTCATTCATGTGTGATTCAGGATCTTTTGAGTTTATATTTGTGGTGGCCATAGTGACCTCGGTTTTAGCAAAGGCCATACTATTTCAAATGGTATGTTTCTTTTATCTTTATCTCTTTAGCTTCTACTCCAATTAAGGTAGACTGTTTTGAGAACCAACAGTTTATACAGTCTGTTTCTTCTCAGGAAGGGGCAAATATGTGACTAAGTAAAAGAAATTCGTCAGTATTGGTATTACATGTTCAAACCTGAAATTTTCTCAGAAAAGAAGTTCTTTCTTAATGTATATATTTCTATCTGGAAAATTGTTTTTTCATCAAAAGTTTTTTTAAGAAATGAATGATCATGTATTTAGATTCACAAACACTACAATTGTATATGTGGGAGTTTCTTGTTTTTTCTGTTACTTTAATGGATTTTAATTTCTCTCATTGCCTACACAACAGATGACTTTCATTTCACCATATATTGGGTTTTATCATGGTGGAATGATGATTTAATGATTGCAGCGTAACTATTCATGTTATTTTTACTTTGTACTTCCTCAGGAATGTCTCATTAAATGACATCAAAGCCTGATTCTGCAATTAGAAAAGCGTTTATATTAACTGGATTTTGAAAAGAGAAAAGAACAATAAAACCACCCCCAAATTCTTCAAACAACAAAAGAGAAAACACAGCAATTCCCCCTCCCCAAATTTTGGCATTTGTTCACCTCTTTTAACCCTTGCTTTTTTGTAAAATAAAAACATATTGGAGAAATTGTTGTGAACAAAAGGTCTTAATTGCAAAAAAAATTCTTTTAGGAGTGTTTAAAATAAAATGACAGAGTAGATTTGTGGAGCCTGGACAATGTATCCTTTTCTCATATTTTCCAGTTTTGTAATGCCTAAGTACTCTCTAGAATCTGAATTTAGTAATGCCAATGTTGGACTCTTTCACATACATTCTATAGGGATATTAGTAAACTCATGACAAGCAACTAACCAACCAGGCAAACAAAAACATATTTAGAAAGCCAAGCTGTAAGGCACAGCTCATGCACACACACAAAAAAATTTCATCCCAAGGTATGTGTTAGCTCTGAGGGAAGAATCAGCACTCTAAAGCAGCCGAACCCGCTGCACAGTTAGGAATGAGCGTGGCTTCTGGCAGTGCCTTTTAAAAAGGCACAGAGATTTGTGTATGAGACATATTCCTGGTGCATCGATGACAGGTGGCTCTTCCCCATCCAAGCAGGATGGATGGAGGGAGTTAGGTACAATAGCTTACAATTTTCAAATACTGTAATTTTTTTTATAAAGATGGAAACCATTATTTTTAAAAGCATGTGGTTTCCACAGTGCATATTTGATTTATGACTAAGAATTCTTTTTCTCCTTGCCATGTTAGTACCCTCATGTAATTAAATAGTTTTCCTTTGGAAACTTAGATTTAACAGAAGTCTGTTTTACCAAGGTAGCGAACATGGCTTTGTCAAAATCTCTGTGTGTTTGTGAGTGTGTACGTTGAAATAAGTGCAGAACTGTGATAATGATGTGGACAACTTGGGTTTACAAAACATAAAAAATATGGAAAATAGGACATTTTCTTTCTTGAAGTTGAGGTAAAAATCTCTGTCCTTCCTCTCCACTTGGCAGACTGAGAAAGAATGCTGGTCTGAACAACTCAGAGAATCCTGAGTTTCATCTGTACCTTAGTCTTGTCAAAATGACATGGGTGTGTGAGCTTAGCTGGATTTAACTGGATGTGAACCCGAGTACGTATTCCAAATGCAAATCAAGTCTTCATTTTTTTCACCATAAAAGGTATGAACATAAATTCCAAAGCTGATTTTACATGAAATGACGTGGGATAACACTATTACTTCCTTTTGTGGACCTGTTTCTCCTCCCACAGGACATAAAACTTCTTTACCTCTCTCAAAGCTTGTCAGTGCAAGCCCATCAACATTTACCTGTATAAACTTATAATTAAAAAATATACCCTAATCCTTTAGCAACTAATTCTATTGAGTATTATTCACCCTTTAGAAGAAATCCCTTAAAGATCTAAAGAGTGACAGCCTCATTAAATTTTCATTGCCCACCTTGATGCTTTTCCATTTTTGGAAGTATCCTCTCACTTTTTCCTTTACATACAGGAACACAAAAAGAAATTCAAAGGAAGGTACCTTGAAAGAAGAATTTCATTAAACAATTATCAAATTAGAAAATTACATACTTAAATATCACACATAATAAAATGAGATATGCATGTGTTTGCATGTTTATATGAGGCTATACATATTCTGATATATATAAATGTGCATAATTTTCTCATACAACATAATTATAGAAAATTATGTATCTAGCCAATTCGTCATCAGAACAATTTTCTTCGTATTTTCTTTCTCCTTAGCTAGAATGTCCTATGATAACCCTACCTTCATCTTCTGCAGTTTCTCTCTAACTCACTGCCCTCCTCTGACTCTCCCCTACCGTCCTTCACATTTTACGCCTTCCTTGCAGTGCCAGCTCCTTCCTCCTGCTCTGATTCTATTCACTCTCACGTTCTTCCCGAGTCTCAGATACTGGGCAAGACTCCAGCTGTTTGTGGATGGACAAAACAATTACATAGAAACTCTAATAGAAACAAAGAAGATTCCATCTGAGGTTGTGAATGGTCCTAGACCATGACTGGTTCTCTCCACCTGTTTATCATTCAGCCACGAAGAGGAGAATGTGGCATCACTCTAAGCAGCATTTGGTTGCCAAAGTGTGCTTCCATGCCAGTCCACTGGCTTACCAAAAGTCCAGTGTAGTCAAAACACTTCCCTTTAGAGCACCTTCACAGTCCACAAGAAGGGAGAGGCTTCCAGGCCTTGGGGAGACAGCATTAAGGCTAAGCTCAGCCTTGCAAATGTGTTCCGGAGTGCAAAGCAATACTCGGGGAACTCCAGCTCTGTCCCTACAAGCCTGAGCTCTAAGGAAGGCGATGGGAAATCCCCACCCTCAAGCTTAATGCACCACGCTGAAGCTGGCAGAGCCTGCCTCTTCCCCCGCTGCCACTCTCTCTCTACCCTGGCTCTCTCTCTACCCTGGCAAGACCTGCCAATCTCATATTCTGTCATCAGCTCTCTGGATAGCTACCTTTAGCCTGTCAGAGTGGATGCTGAAGTATTCAAACAGTTCCACCTTGGCTCATGGCATAAAAAGTCAAGGTGGGGTTTTCTCAGAGATTTTCTTTTCCCTGCCCCTCTCCACTTCCCCTGTAAACCCACCGGGGCAAGGTTAAGGCTCCTATGACAGCTTTTCTCAACCTTTTTTTTCACCATTGCTCTGAGCCTTTTTAGACATGTTTTTCCTAATACATTAGGACCAAGTTAACATTTCCCTGTAACAATTTAATACCACAGATGTACTGTATATCTGCTTATGTACTATATGTATAATCTGTGTTTTATACATAACACAAGTTAGACATTTTGACCCCTTCAAGAACCAATCTTCACCTCTTGGAAGTGATATCATCCCCACTAAATGCATGGTCTATGGATGTTTTAGTATGGCTAAGGTAAGGCTGACACTGAATTTGGTATAACCAAGGTCCCTAGCCTTTAGGCCCTTACTGAGATATTCTTCTGTGCACACCATCTCACTGTACTCTTAGAGCTCTAGTGTATTTCAGTTTGTATCCTCAACATTGGGAAGCACCAGGAATATCCATAGGGCTGCCTGGGTCCAGAGGTAGGGCTGTAGTGGAGATGAGAGTGGTGCAAAAATAACGGGTTTACAACATTATTGTGGAGTTAACCACCATACTATCCCGAAAGCATTCTCCTGACCTCAGGCCGATTGTTGCCTGGTTCTTTATCTAAATTCTTAGGGATACAGCGACATTGCACACCATATGCAGTGTTCCCAATATAACAAGGATTGATGATGGAGTGGGTTTACCTGGATTCCCAGCACAGGAAAGTTGGGGGAGAGTGGGGAGGAATGAAATGTTGTGGGCAGACCCAGTGAAGAGTGGAGAGACGATAGTCTCAGTATGATGGTAATAGGCATCACTAGCTTTTCTGGAAACCACAGACTATGTGATATGGTTTGGCTCTGTCCCCACCCAAACCTCATCTTGAATTGTAGTTCCCATAATCCCCATATGTCATGGGAGGAAACCAGTGGGAGGTAATTTAATCATGAGAGCAGTTACCCACATGCTGTTCTTGTGATTGTGTGTTCTCACAAGATCTGATGTTTTTTTTAAGGGGCTTTTCCCCCTTTTGCTCTGCACTTCCCTTTCCTGCTGCCATGTGAAAAAGGACAGTTTTGCTTTGCCTTCCACTATGATTATAAGTTTCCTAAGATCTCCCCAGCTTTGTGGAATTGTGAGTCAATTACGCCTCTTTCTTTATAAATTACCCAGTCTCAGGTATTTCTACATAGCAGTATGAGAACAGACTAATACAGTAAATTATTACCAGTAGAGTGGGGTGCTGCTATAAGGATACCCAAAAATGAAGCAACTTTGGAACTGGGTAACAGGCAGAGGTTGGAACAGGTTAGAGGACTCAGAAGAAGACAGGAAATGTGGGAAAGTTTGGAACTTCCAAGAGACTTGGAAAGCTCATAAGACAGGAAGATGTGGGAAAGTTTGGAACTTCCTAGAGACTTGTTGAATGGCTTTGACCAAAATCTGACAGTGACATGGACAATGAAGTCTAGGCTGAGGTGGTCTCAGATGGAGATGAGGAACTTGTTGGAAATTGGAACAAAAGTGACTCTTGCTATGCTTTAGCAAACAGACTGGTGGCTTTTTGACCTTGCTCTAAGATCTGTGGAACTTTGAACTTGAGAGAGATGATTTGGGGTACTTGGTGGAAGAAATTTCTAGGCAGCAAATTGTTCAAGAGGAAGCAGAGCATAAAAGTTTAGAAAATTTGCAGCCTGATGCTGCAATAGAAAAGAAAAATCTATTTTCTGGGAAGAAATTCAAACCTGCTGCAGAAATTTGCATAAGTAATGAGGAGTCAAATGTTAATCACCAAGACAATGGGGAAAATGTCTCCAGGGTATGTCAGAGACATTCACAGCAGTCCTTCCCATCACAGGTCTGAAGGGCTAGGAGGGAAAAATGGTTTCCCAGGGCCCTACTGCTGAGTGCAGCCTCAGCACTGTGTCCCAGCTACTGCAGCCATGGCTAAAAGGGGCCAAGATACAGCTCAGGATGTTGTATCATAGGGTGAAAGCCCCCAGCATTGGCAGCTTCCATGTGGTGTTGGTCCTGTGGGTGTGCAGAAGACAAGATTTGAGGTTTGAGAACCTCTGCCTAGATTTCAGAGGATGTATAGAAATGCCTGGATGTCCAGGCAGAAGTTTGCTGCAGGGGCAGAGCTCTCATGGAGAACCACTGCTAGGGCAGTGTGAAAGGGAAATGTGAGGTTGGAGCCCCAACACAGAGTCCCCACTGGGGTACTGCCTGGTGGAGCTGTGAGAAGAGGGCCACCATCCTCCAGGCCCCAGAATGGTAGATAATCTCTTGCATCAGCTTGACCTGGATGTAAGACATAGAATCAAAGGAGATCATTTTGGAACTTTAAGGTTTAATGACTGCCCTATTGGATTTCAGACTTGCATGGGGACTGTAGCCCCTTTGTTTTGGCCAATTTATCCCACGTAGAACAGGTGTATTTACCCAATGCCTGTTCCCCCATTGTATCTAGAAAGTAATTAACTTGCATCTAGAAAGTAATTAACTTGCTTTTGATTTTACAGGATCATAGGTCAAAGGGACTTGCATTATCTCAGATGAGACTTTGGTCTTGAACTTTTTGAGTCAATGCTGGAATGAGTTAAGACTTTGGGGGACTGTTGGAAGGACATGATTGTGTTTTGAAATGTGAGGACATGGATTTGGGAGGGACCAGGGGAAGAATGATATGGTTTGGCTGTGTCCCCAACCACATCTCATCTGGAATTGTAGTTCTCATAATCCCTACATGTCATGGGAGGGAGCTGATGGGAGATAATTTAATCATGGGGGTTGTTACTCTCGTGCTGTTCCTGTGATAGTAACTGAGTTCTCATGAGATCTGGTGGTTTTATAAGGGGCTTTTTCCCCCTTTTGCTTGGCACTCCTCCTTGCTGCCACCAGGTGAAGAAGGATGTGTTTGCGTCCCCTTCCATAAACCTCTTTCCTTTATAAATTACCCAGTCTCAGGTATTTCTTCATGGCAGTGTGAGAACTAACACACCATGCTTCCCTTTAAATATGTCTCTTCCTTGCACTTGGTCTATACAGTGCTTCCAGGGATGGATATGGTCAGAACTGCACTTTAGGAAGCTCAACCACTATTTTTTAAATATATATATTTAATGACTTCTAATTGTCTACAAGGTGAAGTTAATTTTTATTAAACTAGCATTTTAGGACCGACACAGAATGATACCACTTACTTATCTGCTACTGCTCTCTGCTCTGCAGTCTATATCCTCCTTGTAACATGAATTCTAAACTAACTATGACTGAAATACAACTTACATGCCTTTCCTGATGGTACGTTCTCTACATGCAATAATCTTCCCTTCAATTGCCACCTATTGAAATCCTGCCCTTTTTATACATTCACGGTCAGCCTCTAGAAAGTAATTTCTGAATCCAAAGAGATATTAATTCTTCCTCCTTTGAACTCTCATTTCATTTCCTTGTACAAGCACAAAAGAGGAAATCAAATTATAATAAAAGGTAAAATTAGGTGTTTAGCTTCCCCACTAGACTGTAAGTTCACTGAGAACAAGAATTGGAATATCTGTGAATCTTATTTAGTGTCTAGGGCTCATACTGAGGACACAATGAAAGTACTGAAATTCTTGTGTTCATTCTGTTGTGTTGTTGCTTCTGGACAAGAATAGGAAAGAACTTTGCTGGAAACACCACTCAGATCATCTCCTCTATGACTGATAACGAGTCTTGAGCTGACTCTAATACTAAAGACTACAGATTTCTTTAGATAAGCAGAAGCAAGATATATGTTTCATTGCTGTTGCAGTCTGTCGACAAAAAGAGCCAAACTCCAGTCAAATATTTAGAGACATTTATTCTGAGTCCAATATGAGCGACCATGACAAAGCCCTCAGGAGGTCCTGAGAACATGTGCCCAAGGTGGCTGGGGTGCAGCTTGGTTTTACACATTTTAGAGAGACATGAGACTTCAATCAAACACATTTAAGAAATACATTGGTTTAGCTGGGTGTGGTGGCTTGTGCCTGTAATCCAGCACTTTGGGAGGCCGAGGCAGGTGGATCACTTGAGGCCAGGAGTTCAAGACCAGCCTGGTCAACATGGTGAAACCCCATCTCTAGTAAACATATATTAAAAAAAAAAAATTAGCTAGACATAGCGGCACATGCTTGTAGTCCCAGCTACTCAGGAGACTGAGGCAGGAGAACCAGTTGAACCTGGGAGGCAGAGGTTGCAGTGAGCCAAGATTGCCCCCCTGTACTCAAGCCTGGGCAACAGAACAAGACTCCTTTTTAAAAAATAAACAAATAAATAGGTTCTGCTCAGAAAGGTGGGACAACTTGAAGCTGGGTGTAAGTTGGGGGTGAAGGGGAGGTTTCCAGCTTACAGGTAGACTTAAAAATTTCCTGGTTGACAATTGGTTGAGTCCATCTAAAGACCTGGGATCAACAGAAAGGAATGTCTGGGTTAAGATAAGAGGTTGTGGAGACCAAAGTTGGATCATGCAGATACAGCCTCTCCAGGTAGCAGGCTTCACAGAGAATAGACTGTAAATGCTTCTTATGAGACTTAAGGTCTGTGTCGATGTGGATGCTGGAGAGGTGTGGTGAGACATGTCCAACTCCCACTTCCCTTCATGGCCTGAAACAGTCTCTCAGGTTAAATTTTAAAAGAGCAGCCTGCTGAGGAGATGGTCGAGGGGGTCTTAGAATTTTATTTTTGTTTTACAAGTGTTTTTGTTTCATTTTACTTGCTTGCTTTCTTAATTTCCTTGAGGAAAAAGGGGTTGGTAGGACTGATGAGCCATGTAACCTGGATGGTTTGTCCTTTTGTATCTTAATACAAAGACTACAGATTTATTTAGATAAACAGAAGCAACATATATGTTTCATTGCTGTTGCAGTCTGTCGACAAAAAGAGTCAAACTCCAGTCAAATATTTAGAGATTTATTCTGAGCCCAATATGAGCAACCATGACAAAGCCTTCAGGAGGTCCTGAGAACATGTGCCCAAGGTGGCTGGATTTTTTTAAACTCCTATTTACTACAAAGCTTAAAATAGCCACTTTAACTGGAGCTAATGGGAATCCTTCACATGGGTTACTGGGCCCAACAACCCAACTCAAAGGATCATTTGTTTCATCTTTCCATTGTGCTTTGTTTATAAAATTTTGCCAGATGATAGTTTTCTGGGTAATTTCCTTGCTGTCCAGGCCCCTCAGATTATTTAAAGTTAAGCAGTGTAGCTGGATGCAAAATTCTAGCTTTTGTTATGCGTATAGAAGATGTTATTGTTGTTTGTTTGGGATATTTTTACATTGTTTTCAAAGGGATGGGTCATATCCAAATCAATTGAAAAAATAAACCTTCTAGGAGACAGTGTTCAGATGAAGGTCACTTTATGCTTGGGATTGAACAGCAAAGCAGTTGAAATTTGAAGTGTATTGTTTTTGTCTCCCCTTTTGGTAACCATGGGAATAGCAGAGTAACTTACATACAAAGCTTGTGGGAAGGAATAACCTTGGAAATTCTTCTACTGAAGAATGATTTAAACCTTGTTGTGACACATGAATCACTGGGTGGTGGTTTCTGTCAACATTCTTTGCTCTTCTGAACCAGAAAAGCCAGTATCTGCCTGGTTACTGGTGGTGCCACTGCTGCTGGGAAACAGAACTGTGACAGTGGAATTCTTCTGAAATCATTTTGAAATAGTTGCATGCACTTAGCAAATCCCATATAATATTTTCATCACAGGTATCTTTTGGACATATTATTGATATTCTGCACTATAAAAAATGACATTTTGAACAACTTAATTTTTTATTAACTCAGAGAAAGAAAAAATATTTCAAGAAATTATTTTAACACCAGAACAATATCTAGGTATTGTATGTGATGGAATACTGTATTTCTTTCAGTTAATTTTACTTCATTATCTTCAGTCTGCATCTCCTAGAGAAGATATATATATATATATTTCATTTTTTAATTCAAGTGATTTGAAGTGTTCTTCTTTTCTTTTGTGGAAATGATTGCTTTGTATTATACCTTCTCTTCAAAAACAAGATTAAATGGAAAAATATATTAAAGATGTTCTAGAGTTTATTAAAGTAGGTCTCTGTAATGGTTTTTGCCTATTAAATAGGAAGATGAGGGTCTGAGAAAAATATGTGGCTAGAACATGCAATCAAACTAATTTTTTTATTTTCTTATCTGAATATTTTATCAAAAATCATTTTGTATTTTGTTTGCTGGCTGTATTCTTTGCGTAAGAACTTGCACATCACACTTCAGATTACATTTATTGACACAACTTCACTATAAATCATTCCTCTGACAATTCCACAAGCACAGTGGTTCACACCTGTAATCCCAGAACTTTGGAAGGCCAAGGCGGGAGGATTACTTGAGGCCAGGAGTTCTAGACCAGTCTGGGCAACATAGCAAGAGTCTGTCTCCACGAAAAACAAACAAAAAAGCAAAAATAACTTTAGAAATATTTTTATACATTAATAGGTTATATTAGCTTTTCCTTCACTGGCTCTTTTATTTTTATCATTCCTTCACCAGCTTTTTTTTTTTTTTTTTGCTAAAATGCTAATACGTGTCCATCTAAGACAGCATGTTAAATGTCTAAACTCAGAGGGCACCTTTAACCCCACTTTCCCCATGCCCAAGCAAAGTTTCCAAACATCATCACCTTGTACTATGATACTCAGTCATAGGAAATCTCCTAATATACACACACACATACACACACACACGTAGAGAGAACATGAGCGTGTTGAATTAAGAAAACTAGGAGACAGTTTATGTGTATGTATAAATATACGTATATATTATATGTAATATATACTATATACACATACATATATATTATATATAAATATAATGTGTGTGTGTATATATGTAGAGAGAGAGAGAGAGCTAAAGAGAGAGCTAATAACTGGCTTTAGTCTTTTGCACTTAGATGTGTCTTTATTTTGTTCTCATGTCCAATCTCCTTTAGCTTGAGAAATGTTTTGGCTTGTCTCTTTTGCCCACTCTTGCCCATTCAACACATTTGCATGCATGAGCTGGAGCTACTTGACTTTGGGACCCAGATCCTAGGACCTCACATGTAATCAGGATGTGAATGCAGACATTCCGTGCTATTGATTCATCTAGATAATCTTCCATTGTCACTAGTCAGTCATTGCAACACCACTGGATTTTATGAATCCACTTGGCCTGTGAATATTGAATATTGGAAAAAGTTTCTACCACCTAAACAAATTTTCAATTGGCCTTGCTTGTTTGCACCACTCACATCAACCTGCAAGAACATCTGCAATACCGACAAGACTGCGATTTCCTAGGAGACAACAATTGATTTATTATTGTTTGTTGCCCTGTGCTTTGATCAGTGCACAGTGTATTACATATGCCCAGTAACTGACAAATGAAGAGCTTCCTCTCCCCTACCTGGTTTGATTTAAAAAACTCTGTTTCTGTAATCCTTTGGAAACAACTGTGAGCTTATAACAGGAAGTCTCTAACTTCTACCCTGATTCTATTACAGAAATCACTTCTGGGGTTATGTGAACAGAAACCCATAAACCATCTATGGAGGTGAAGTCACCACAGTGCTGTGTTGGACTTCGTCCTGTGAGTGTAGGGTAGGGAATTGTCTTCTAGGAGCAGGTGGTCATGGTATAGTGTGGGAGGGAAGAAGATAGACAAAGAAGGTAATTTTCTGGTACCTGGAATTTTGGCTTTATCAAAATTCCAAAATAGATCAAGCTCATTTGGGATATTCGTTCACATTTTATTTTTTTTATTACTGGCAATTGTCTCTCAAATCATGCTGTGCTTACTTGCTCTCCACTCCCACAACCTACCTCCACAATGACTTTTTGCTGTTCTATACTTTCACTATAAAATCTCTGCAGGGGTGAGTGATGAGAAAGGCTAAAAGAAGCAGCTGATTTGAATGAGAATGACAGCAGCCCTGACTAAACTAATATCCACTAAGGTTTGAATGACTAATAGCATTATTATTCCTCTGTTATTTGCATTTCGAAGTCTTGCCCCGTAGCGAATTATACCAGTTCCTGTTTTCACAAGTTTCTTTCTCCACGTTTATACTCCACATTCAGTGTTTAGAACTGAAAGAGTTGCTACACATCTAAATATTCCTCACAATGTCTGTTCTGAATCAGCATTTTTGCATAAAGGTGAATGTGGGTTCTGTGGAAACAGGGAATTCTGTGAGCCTGAAACTGATGGATGGCTTTATGTTTAGAAGTCAGTAATGCTGGTATGTGGGAAAATGTTGCTGTTCAGATCTCATTTTGGTCTCCATTTCATCGTCTTTGCAGCTTAAAAAATAATCCAATGAAAATCTTTGATGGGGAATGTAGCCTCAAACAAGTTTTCTTTATTCTTTTGTGATTCTAGAAATGTGATTATATCAATTAGGAAGGGTTTAAGTTTCTTGAGTGTCTCTAGGGAGTTTCATGTTTTACTCTTTGGTAATGCCCATAAAATTATGAGTGTGGACAAGCTTCAGACATCAGAAATCATCGCCAGCCTCCTTGCAGGGTCCAAAAGAAAATAATATTCTTTAAGTAAATAATATGTAATGTAAAAGGAATATATGAACTGCAATGGTATTGTCTTACCTTATTATCCTTGATAAATAATATATAAATTCATATTACATATATATTGTGTATATGTTACATGCCCACAAATTTACATGTAGAATTAGATATATATAACTGAGCAAATACACATAACAAATACTTATTTGTTGTATATATTTATATGTTATATTTTATATGTGTGTATGTATGTGTGTATATACATGTATTAAATGCTACATAGACAGAAAAAAATATTGCTACTTCTGAAGTACAATGATCATGTTAACATTCCAAGTTTGAATGTAAATTAATCTCTAGCCCTGTAACCAACTCCAATTCCCAACTCCTCTTCTCAACAAGGGGCTATGCTGAGGAAGGCTAAACAGCTGTGTGATTGAGAACATCCCCCACTCCCTCTTGCCCTCAGCCATGTACTTCTAATCAATTTTTTTTTTTGAGACGGAGTCTCACTCTGTCTCCCAGACTGGAGTGGAGTGGCGCGATCTCGGCTCACTGCAAACTCTACCTCCCAGGTTCACGCCATTCTTCCACCTCAGCCTCCTGAGTAGCCAGAACTACAGGTGCCTGCCACCATGCCCAGCTAATTTTTAATTATTTTTGTATAATTTTGTAATTTTTTTTGTATTTTTATTAGAGACGGGGTTTCACTGTGTTAGCCAGGATGGTCTCGATCTCCTGAACTTGTGATCTGCCCGCCTCGGCCTCCCAAAGTGCTGGGATTACAGGTGTGAGCCACCGTGCCCGGCCTTAATCAATTTTTAAATTAGACTGTAGTATGAGTTAGTGTATTATCTTGTCTTGTTGACACATTCTTTCTTGTTCAACTGGCATCCCTTTGAGTTCTGAAACAGCAGACTCTTTTCTATAAACGCGGTCCTTACTGTTATTTTCAATGTTTTCATTTGGTCAACAAATATTTATCAAGGGCCTATTTTGTGCAGACGCCAAGATGAGAAAGACATCCCTGTTGTCTTCAGTGAGCTGTGAGTCTAGAGAGAGGAGTATTGTCTTGTATTATATTATGTGCATAGAACTATGTATTATGACTATATGTTCATGTTTACAAACTTAGAATTTTTCTGTTAAAGGTATTTATATTCAGATGTATTGAAATGTGAGCTAAGTACATTTGTAGATCTTGAACCAAATTTTTTAGAAAACTGTAAAGAAAAGATAAACAAAAAATATTGCTTTTAGCCTGTGAAGAAAAAAATAAAAATGTGCATTTTTCTGACAATGATTGGTGAGTTTCCAAATATATATAGCCTAAGTTATTAAGGTTAAATAGTAAAACAATGTATCTTTATAAATTCTTGTGTAACTTTGTCTTTATAACTATGTTATTGATCAAATGTGGTTTCCCTTTTCTAGGGGGAAAAAAGGCCTTTAAAAATCTCTTATAGCTTGTTGATGATCAAGTCCCTGTAGAAAGTAATGTTTTGATGAAGAAAGTGAGAATAAATCAGGAACATATGGATTTCATTTACCTCCAAATGCACAGACTTTTTAAGAGGTTCTGAGGGAAATTCCTGACAAAATGCTCCTGATTTAGAGAATAAAACATATCTGAAAAATACACAAAAAGGTGGGCAACAGAAAAATTTAATATATGGAGTCTGTAATACATTGAATTTATTTCTCACTCAAACATGTCTAGAAATATTCTGGAAACACACAGCCACATCCTGGAATGACTAGTCCTTGCTAAAACTTCAATTCTGTGTTAAATGTGTGGACTGGCTCAAAAGGCAGCCGGTTATACATGCTTACAAATATTACCCTGAATAATGTAGGATTCCCAACATGTGACTTGGAAAACCCCTTACTAGTGGCTGGGGTTGGTAGAAATGGAGCATGTGTGCACATGTGTGTGTGTAAAACAGCTAGCAACCTATTTTTAGAAATAGGGCACTTGTATCTCAATAATGCATTCTCATACCACTTTTCTGATGTATTTGCATTAATTTCACTCACATGTGCAATGTTACTCAATTGTATACCTCATTAACATGTTACGATAGTCTTCCTGAGAGGCAGGCATGAACATCTCAGCCATCGGAAGGGGATGAGGAGGAGATCAGAGCACCTTCTCCCTCTCATGTAGGGACAGTGGCATTGTTTGTGAGGTTTCTTGCCTCCCTGCTCTACTCTTTTTCACCTGTAGCCCATGTAGGAGTGATTCCAAGCTGTCTGAAAGAGCAGTGTGTCTGTGTATATGTTACATGCACACAAATTTACATGTAGAGTTCCTCAAAGCAGCATAGTTCTACGGTGCTCTTGTAAGCCTCCATGGAACCAAAGTGCATCATCCTTCTCTCCTCCGTCTCCTTCAAGGCAGGAGGAGGACACTGAGCAGCCCCAGGGATGGATGGATGACTGGAGGAGATGATTCACAAAACAGACTCAAAAGAGGGCAGTGGCACATGATGGGTGGTCCTCAAGCTTGATTTCCTGGAGGACCAGATAATCAGAAGGTGGCCCAAAGCATGAGGCCCCTGGCTTAAGTTCCCCATAGCCTCCAAGTGTTTGACACTATAGCATTGTGCCCAGAGATGACTCCAGTGGTCTTAAAATTGAACCTGAGCCTGGGGCAGAATAGAAATTGGAATCTCTGACATCATTGCCTCTGTGATCCTTGTGAGCAAACTGCCTTTCTGCATGTGGCTGCTCTGAGATCCAGGCTTCCCTGGAGCCCATGAGGTGCAGAGCACCTCCATGACCACGAAGAATAGATGAACTCTTTTCCACACTCTGGTGGAAGGCTCTCTGTTCAGTCTTCATTTGGGTGAATATTTTTCTTTAGTAAGTACAGTCAGACCTTCTTGAATCATAACTTAACATTTTTGTAATAATGCCAGGAATTAATCACTTTCTGTTGCTCACATCTTGATTATACATTCTTTCTTCAGAACACTGTAAGATATCTGATCTTAAATAACAAGGTTTTGGAATTTACAAAACATTTGTTTCATTCTTTTCTCACCCAAAAATAGAGAGGCCTGATTCTTGCGTTGGCCCCATGAAGACGCTAGCACTACAGTCTTTAAGGTGCTATATATATTTATATAACAGTTTATATAACCTAACAATATTTAGATTTTATAATGTAGTACAGATTTTTAAAATATTTCTATTTACAAAAATTGAGTGGGCTTATATATGTAAAAGGTTATATGTATGGGTGTGTGTGTGTGTGTGTGTGTGTATACATATATATATATATATAAAAATTTTTTTTTCCTGTAAGGTAGTGAATGGATTCAGAAGAAGGTAAATTGATTGGCATGGGCAGGAGAGGGCCTCAAGAGAAAAATAATCCAATGAATTTTGTGTATTAACTCATGAAATGATTTTAAGGCTTGGGGAAGTACAGCTATAAAAGAAAAGCCTGTCATGTGTAAAGCAGTACAATTTTTGTAAGCTTAATTTTCTGGAGAAAAAAATTTAAAATATTTGTTTTTGTCTCTCTCATAAGAGTTCACAAACTATCTTCTATCTTTTGTATGGAAGTGAGTGTGCTGTCTAAACTTGTCTCAACCTACTATCAACGAACCAGGTAAAAATGGAAAAAGGCATCAGAGAGTCATGTTGTTTGATCAAGTGGTCTCTAAACAGTTGGTTAGGTTGACTATCCTCAACAGGAAATGATTCAAAGGTAGCAACATTGACTGCTTTTGTTTTTGTTCTATTTTGTTATTTAATCTACATGACATCATGGTGCTAAAGAGTAAATCCCTGGTAATTTGTAAAGGTATTATGTCTCTCTGGCCACTACAATACTCCCAGGTCCAAAAGCCAGGTGGCAGGGTCACAGAAGGAAGCTGCTCCCTCACTGATGTCCCTAGTGTCTCCCTGCCTCCTGCCTGGCATTCTGTATTTCTGTGCTAGGTTAGATGCTGTCAAATGTGTTGCTTTTCGCCAGCCCAGGGACTCGGCATCTATCTACACCGTAGATTATTATGCTTTCTACTTCCATAAAAAGCAAGCAATTTGTCTGCATCGTTCTCTATACCCTAGAATACACCGTCTTGACCAATAACCAGTGAGGCACAATCAATTGTGGATCTCCAGCTAAAACCTAACTCCTTTGTCCCCTTCCTTGGTTGACAGAGCTTCCCTTCCTCCCAATCAGAGCCTTGCAATGATAACCAAACTCTACGTATCCAATGACAGTCATAGGTCATCAAAAAAATCAGAAATTGTTCACCTTAATACAATCTGCTGACCAAAAGCCATGATATGAAAGCAGCAGGAATTTTTGATTATTTTCCTCTGCCTTTTTTGAGGAAAAAAACAGGTGGGATGGAAGGAAACCAGTTATAATTCAATAGGAAAGAAGTTACATGCTTTTAGAGAACTTTCAACCCTTCGTGTGACTTTTTGGGAATAACCAAACCATAAAGGCCAATTAAGTTCCACATGTCTGTGGGGTGTGTCCTGTAACAAGTCAAGAGGTAAACGAGACAGAAGAGCAATACAAAAGAAGAAGCCCCCTGCCCTACAGAAATAAAATGCTCCCCAGAAGACAGTGGGAAAGATTCTTCTTAGAAAAATGGGACCAGCATGGATGCAAGTAAATTGTTGGACATAATGATCTTAATAAAGACACATCCATATAAGAACTTACAAGGAGTACCCCCAGATAATAATTACAGGGAGTAAATAGATATCCTGTAGCACATCATTAGCAATATTTTTCTAAAAGTCTAATTGTTATTTGTCTAGAATTCCTGCAGTTGTGATAGTATGGTGATGTGTAGGAGCACACATGAGCTTATTCATCTCGAATATTCTAGTTCTCTTTCAAGAACAACTTAGAACGGCAGCAGTTAGAAAGTTAAAGGATTCTGGACACGTCTTTAATTTCACTTTTTTTGAGCTTCCCTTGAATTATTTTTAAAGAAGGAATTAATCCTTAAATATTCTTTTAAAAATTTTTAGTTGTTACAGATACATACTGGTTGTGCATACTTATTGGGTACATGTAATATTTTGACACAAGCCTGCAATGTTTAATTATC
This sequence comes from Theropithecus gelada, assembly GCF_003255815.1. Taxonomy (NCBI): domain Eukaryota; kingdom Metazoa; phylum Chordata; class Mammalia; order Primates; family Cercopithecidae; genus Theropithecus; species Theropithecus gelada. Next base: position 29,698,734 of record NC_037680.1, read on the forward strand.
AAATTAGGATAATTGGGGTATCCATGACCTCAAGCATATATTATTTGTTTTAGGAACATCCAGAGTGCACTTTTTTAGTTATTTTGAAATATATAATAAATTATTCTTAACTATAATTGCCCTATTGTGCCACCACATGCTAGATCTTATTCCTTCTATCTAACTTTATTTCTGTACCCGTTAACCATTCCCTCTTTATCCCCCCTCGTCACTACACTTCCAAGCTTCTGGTAACCATCATTCTACTCTCTCTCTCCATGGCTACAAGTTTTTATTTTTAGCTCTCATATATTAGTGAGAATGTGCAATATTTGTCTTTCTGTGCCTGGCTTATTTCACTTAACATAATGAAATCCTGTCATTTGCAGCAACATGGATGGAACTAGGGGACATTATGTAAAATATTATTTTTATTTGTTTATTATACTGACTTCCTTAAATTTAAAAATGCTTTTAATTTTTTTACCTAGTAAATCACAGTCTCCTGATGGATTACTGTATTAATCTGTTCTCATACCACTATAAAGAAATACCTGAGACTGGGCAATTTATAAAGAAAAGAAGTTCAGTTGACTCAAGATTCTGCAGGCTATATAGGAAGCATGGCAGCTTCAGCTTCTGGGGAGGCATCAGGAAATTTACAATCATGGTGGAAGGTGAAGGGGAAGCTGGCATGTCTTATATGGCAGGAGCAGGAGGAAGAGGAGTCGGGGAGGTCCTACAAAATTTTAAACAACCAGATCTCATGAGAACGATATCAGAAGAACTACAATAGGGGGATGGTGCTAAACCATTAGCAACTGTCCCCATGTTCCAATTACCTCCTGCCAGTCTCTACCTCCAGCACTGGGGATTACAATTCAACATGGGATATGGGTGGGGACACAGATGATCCAAACTATATCAGCCACAATGCCAGGTGTTAATCCTCTTGTTCCTTTTTCCTGGCCTGTGGGAATTCCTTTCTTCTCCATCAGGGACTTATAATGAAAGAACTTCTTCCACTTCTTCTATGACAATTATGACACCAAGAAAACAGTAAGTCATCAAGTACAAAAAGAGCTGAAAGAAATTCTGACAAAATGTTAAGAGGATATTAAACCTCCATAAGGCCATCTACTCTTGTCAACCTGTGATTAAATAGAATAAATGGTGGCCCTCAACTCCCTGGGACAAAAGATATTAAAAATAGCTCAGAAATGCTACCCAGACTGGGTGCAATAGCTCACATTTGTAACCCCAGTGACTTAGGAGGCCAAGCTGAGAGGACTGCTTGAGGCCAGTTCAAGACCACCCTAGACAACATAGTGACATCCCATTCTACCCCTCAAAAATAATTTTTTTTTAAGACAGAGTCTCTCTGTCACCCAGGCTGGAGTGCAGTGGTGCGATCTTGGCTTACCACAACCTCCGCCTCCCGGGTTCAAGCAATTCTCCTGCCTCAGCCTCCCAAGTAGCTGGGAATATGGACATGTGCCCATGCCAGGCTAATTTTTTTGTATTTTTAGTAGAGATGGGGTTTCACTGTGTTAGCCAGGATGGTCTCGATTTCCTGATCTCAAGATCCGCCTGCCTCAGCTTCTCAAAGTGCTGGGATTACAGGTGTGAGCTACCACGCCCGGCCAAAAATAAATTTTTAAAAAGAAATGCTATCCAAAGCATGTAGACAATGAGCATTAGGGTTAAATACTCATAGAGGATGGACTCCAGTTTTAATTGGCAAGCCTTGTCTACATTGACTCTCCCAAAGGACGACTCATTGAAGGTAAAATCTGGATTTTTTTTGCCAGTAATGGTCTGGAATGGTCCAACCCCATGAAAGATTAGAAAAACAAGAAATTGCCCATCAAAACTCACCTAGGCTCTACATATCTTTGGGCTATTTTTAAAACTTAAAGGGAAATGTTGTCTTTCTTTTCTAGATTTTAAGTTCCAAAAGTTAACTCTAGCCATGTGCACATTTTGTCACATTTCTCATCAACTCCCTCAGGAAAAGCTACATTTTAAGATGGTTGCATGTAACATGACATCATCCAAAATAAACCGAAGCAGATTTTCTGAACACGCTGCACATGACAACAAATGCTACAGCTTGACTGGTGTCCAACATGGGAAATACTTCAAACGTTTGAGAAAAGACATTAAAATTAAAGAAAACAAAACACCAGGGTTATTTTCACAGGAAACAAAGAGCACTTACCAAAATCACCATCTTTTGCTTTGCCTTCAGCATTGCTAGGTTTTCAGTCTGGTTTTTTTTTTTTGGTCACATTGTATTTTAGACACAGGAAATAAGACAGCCAAAGGCAATATTCCTCACTTACTCATGCAAAGTCTCGTGATGAGCAGAGGCGGAAGTCATGGAATAAACAAAAACAAATCCATGACCCTCAGAACCATGGATTTTAATTATTTCACACAAGTAAAACGTTCCAAACATGTGTACTGACATGTGTTCAGTGGACAACAGCACTTGGAACTGAAAGCATTTCTCCCATATGAGAAGTATGGGAAATGTAAATATCCTGGTTTCATGTTCTCCTGATCCTGGGGGAGGCTTGGGGGCTAACAGAAATCTTCAGATAGGAAATTCACAAGTGCGAGGTAGATACAATGAGTCTTTCTTTAGTTCCCTCTCTCACAGGCTTCACCACTTTGGGCCTTAGTTTCCTTATCCATAACTGAGTGCTGTGAAAACGACATCATCTAAGATCGTTTTCGCTGTAAATTTTGAGAGTGTATGATCCTTTCAGAACTTCCTCATGAATTCTGCGGGTATGTGACAAACTTTATCTCGCTAAAAGAAGCGCGAGTTTAATTTACTCACTATGTTGTTTGCCTAAGTGTATTAACCTCTGTGCCATGATTCTTAGTATTTCCACATTGTAGGTGATTAGTCCAGGGATATCACCCAGCCAAATTCCCTGTTCCTATAGAAGGCAACACCGGCAGTATTTGCAGTGTCTCAGGTTTGCATTAACATTTCTTAGAAATGGAGCTGCTGTTAGATATTTCACAATCCAATTAGAAAGACTGAGATAATTTTTACAAGTTGTATATCTTCTGCAATTTACATCTCTAAGTGACTGAGCAGTGACTAATATGAAGGCAAATATTATTTCATTATCTCAGTTTACTTGCTCCACACCTCCAAGATATAAATGACTGATCATGCTTGAGTTGGTGTTAGTACATTATAGCCCTAAATATCCTCTCAGTGTTTTTTGTTTGTTTGTTTGTTTGTTTTTGAGATGGAGTCTTGCTCTGTCGCCCAGGCTGGAGTGCAGTGGCGCAGTCTCGGCTCACTGCAAGCTCCGCCTCCGGGGTTTACGCCATTCTCCTGCCTCAGCCTCCCGAGTAGCTGGGACTACAGGCGCCTGCCACCTCGCCCGGCTAATTTTTTGTATTTTTTACTAGAGACGGGGTTTCACCGTGTTAGTCACGATAGTCTTGATCTCCTGACCTCGTGATCCGCCCGCCCCCGCCTCCCAAAATGCTGGGATTACAGGCGTGAGCCACGGCGCCCGGCCCCTCTCAGTGTTTTAAAACACATCTTCCTAAGTAAACTCATTTCGTTTCAGGCTTATGTTTAAGGAAGTGAACTTTTTTTTTTTTTCTTTTAAATCCCTTAGCCACTTTAATAAATGTGTTTATGAATGTTAGGGAAAGAATGCGCAGGAAGAAGCCTTATTCACTTAAAGGAAAGTTAGGGCAATGACGTTGAATAAAGAAGAAACATTGTTTTTTGTTGTTGTTGTTTTTCCTTAAGACTCGCTATGTTGCCCCTGCGGGACTCCTGAGCTCAAGGGATTTTCCTGCCTCAGTCCCCTGAATAGCTGGGGCTATAGAAAAAACAAATTTGTCATTGTTTGGGGCAAAGCCCTACACATATATTCCAGATAATTTCCATGTTTAAAATTTATTCCACTCAAGTAGCTAATTTTCCTAGTCAGTTTATGTCTACACGAATAGGTAAGAAATTGAGACTTCCAGTTAAATATGGAGAGATATACTTTTATCTCAACCCTCTCCAAAAACCTTACTAAAGAGAGTAAAACTAACAAAGGCATAAACAGTGCACTTAACTGCTACTGAGATATAACTGGTAAGTGTTCAGGACTCTTGAAAGCTAGTTAAATTATTGGCAGCTTGAAGACAGTCAAAGTAAGAGTATCTACACCACTGGAAATGGGCAAATGCTATAAATCAGAGTTTTTCCTTTCTTTTCTTTTTTTCTTTAGAAAGTCATTTATTGCCACTGAATAAGCCCCTAAGAAAAATGACCATCAGGGACACTAGGGAGGTAAAGACAGCAGATGGACATTATCAGCATGAATTCAGAAGCTAGGAAGCAGATATTTAAGTGGTAACTGATTTATCAGACTAAAGGAAACAAGGGAAGCTTTCAAAGGGGGAAGGTCTATTCCTCACTACCACCACCAAACAAACAAACAAAAAGTTGTTCAATGCAGAAAACCCTGGAAAAGCTTACGAGTTTGAGACCTTAGTACCTGTGGAAGTAGAAGGGCAAGGTGGGACTGAAAGCAAGAAGAAATGTTGAAAGTCTATTAAAGAAGAAATTGGGTCCTTAGAACCCCTCAATTACCACACCCAGTCGGGTGATTATTCCTCTCATAATCTGCAGATAAGAGTTTCATAAGATAGACTGTAAAGTGTGGTATGCCAGAGTTACTGAGGGTTAGTTAGTCTGACATGCTGTACCAAAAACAGGGGAGTTAAGTGAAAATTAACATACTGGGCCGGGCGCGGTGGCTCAAGCCTGTAATCCCAGCACTTTGGGAGGCCGAGGCGGGTGGATCACGAGCTCAGGAGATCGAGACCATCCTGGCTAACATGGTGAAACCCCGTCTCTACTAAAAATACAAAAAACTAGCCAGGCGTGGTGGCGGGCGCCTGTAGTCCCAGCTACTCGGAGGCTGAGGCAGGAGAATGGCGTGAACCTGGGAGGCGGAGCTTGCAGTGAGCCGAGATCGCACCACTGCATTCCAGCCTGGGTGACACAGCGAGACTCCGTCTCAAAAAAAAAAAAAAAAGAAAAGAAAATTAACATACTGAATGGAGACACCCAAACTCTCTTCTTTCATTCAACTACCAGGATGTTGGCAACCAGGTTCATAATCTCCAGGTATGAATTGAAGAACTATGCCGGGCGCAGTGGCCGGCGTCTGTAATCCCAGCACTTTGGGAGCCGGAGGTGGGTGGATCACACGGTCAGGAAATGGAGACCCTCCTGACCAACATGGTGAAACTCCGTCTCTTCTAAAAATACAAAAATTAGACCGGCGTGATGGGGCGCACCTGTAGTCCCAGCTGCTCGGGAGGCTGAGGAGGGAGAATCGCTTGAACCTGGGAGGAGAAGGTTGCAGTTACCCGAGATCACGCCACTGCACTCCAGCTTGGCGACAGAGTGAGCGTCTGTCTAAAAATAAAAATAAAAAAGAAGAAATAAAAAAGAAAAGAAATTGAAGAACTAAAATCTGAGGAACTACCCTAAGATGTGGAGAGTGGTTAGAGTGCTAAAAGTTGGGGATCTCCCCAAAATGGCCTGGTCCCCACCAGATTACCCTGTGGTTCAGCCCGACTACCCTCACCCATGTGAAAACCAAAGTTTCTAGTCAGCAACTTATTTTTAAAAACTTTGCATTTAAAATGTCAGCTGACGACCAAATCAATAGATATTACAGGAAAAACTTACATAAAGGGCCATGACCTGAAGAAACAAACAAAATAAGAATCTGGAGAAAATAGAGACAAATTAGAGAGTAGGAAAATATTTAAAAACTAATGTTTTCAGAGGTATATAAGAAACAAGAGCAGCAGGCTATGAAAAGGATCATATGGAGAAAAATCTTTGTAATTAAAAATATGTTAATTATCTTAAAAAGTTAACAGGAAACTGGAAATATAAAAAAGTTCAGGATAAACTTCAGAAAGCAGGACAAGATAAAACAGGAAAATTATAGATAAAATTTAAGAAAGATAAAGAATAAAGTGTAATGTGAGTTATAAGAAGAGAGAATTAAACAAAATTGAAAAAAAAAATTGTCAAGCAAATAATACAGAAATGTTTTCCAGAATGGAAATGAATAAATTTTCAGATTGATCGATTCAGATTTTCAGAAAAATGAATTTCAAATACTCAACTAAAGGCACATGTATATAAAATGATAAAATGCCAGGAATAGAAGGGTCACTTGAAAAGATTGAAATTAGAAAAGATTTCTAAGGTCAGAAAGCGACCTTAGAAAGTAGAAAATAATGAACAAATTGCTTTGAAAACCTGAGGGAAAACGATTCCAGCCTAGAATTCCATGCCAAGAAATTTTAAAAGACAAATATGAGGGAAGAAAATAGTGAACTAGGCTGGGCGTGGTGGCTCATGCCTGTAATCCCAGCACTTTGGGAGGCCGAGGCGGTTGGATCACGAGGTCAAGAGATCGAGGCCGTCCTGGCCAACATGGTGAAACACCGTCTCTACGAAAAATACAAAAAATTAGCTGGGCACGGTGGCATGTGCCTGTAGTCCCAGCTACTCAGGAGGCTGGGGCGGGAGAATCACTTGAACCCGGAAGGTTGCAGTGAGCCGAGATCTCACCACTTCATTCTAGCCTGGCAACAGAGCGAGACTCCATCTCAAAAAAGAAAAGAAAATAGTTAACTGCAGGTAGAAAATAAGCATTTTCAATTGCAAGGTCTCAAAAAATGCGTCCACATACCATATTTTAAGAGCTATTGGAGGATATGATTGAGCAACATGAGGGAATAACCCAAAACAGAAGTAGCTAGAGGATCCAGGAAACAAGCATTGAGAAACAGAAAAGAAAGAAAATTCCCAGGATCTTGATGAAGAAAAGTTCTAGAACATCAGCTGCCTGTGGTCTGAGAGAAACCAGTCTAGACTGGTGAAGAGGTTGGAGGGCTCCAGGTGGAATAACCAATATGCTGGAATACTTAGGACACTTTTGGCAGAAAGTTTAGGGATGAATTAGCAATTGGTACATTTAAAAGTAAGAAAAAAAAGAGGTAATGCTTAACTCCAGGGAAAGCAAGTTACACAAAAAGAAGCGTAATCATGAGTAATATCTGTGACTAGTATTTCCATTGTAATAACAATTTTCAGGGTAAGGTAAGTGCATCTGATTTTTTGGTGAGATGAGAAATAGCACATAGGTTGAGAAAGCTAAATGTTTAACTTTCCCAATAGCAAAGCAAGAGATAGCATCTACAACTGGCTTGCTTTTAAAATAATGTACATGTATTACTCTGATTAAAAAAAAATCAATGGCATATTTTTTTAAAAAGAAAAGCAATTACTTGGAAAAATTTAAACCAAATTCCATCACTTTTCTACCATAACACGTTTTGAACAATTCAGACATTTTTAAAAGTTGAAAATCATGACTTGAATTTTATTCCAGGCTAAAATATTTGACTAGATGTTACTTCCAAAGTGGTCAGGCCAATTCTCAACTTACTATGACCGTCTGAGTAGCGAGATTAATATTTCCAAACTCTCCGAGATTAAAATTCTATGCAATTGATTTGTTGTATCAAACATGTCTATTCTCCCCCACTGTACTAGTATGCTAACTTTGGAACTCGGAACTCCCAGGAAAATAGTCTAGAATGTATCACTTTCCTTTTACCTGTACTGTTTGTCTGTCTCATATTATCTAATGGCATTCTTATTCCCTATTGAATATATATTTCTAAATATCTATGAAAGATTAAAATTTGAAGGGAAAATTTCAGAGAATTCAAATCCTTAAGGTCAACTATTTGCTTAAATCAGTTTTTCTAAGAACTGCTAAGTCAAGTTTAATTCTTTCTTAAATATTATTACATATACCTATCCTCTCATGCCCGTGCCAATGAACCAGCTGTTTTTGAGAAGGCAAAAATTTTATCTCTAGATTTTATCTGAACAAGTTTTCCAAAAGAGATCATTGTAGAATGAAGCATACCTGCTGGTGACCTCTTCATTTCTAAGAAAGGAATTAGAAATATTTTCGTGTGTGTGTGAATAAACAGTGCCTGACAAGACCTACATGGTTGCTGAAATCCATTGTTTCAAATATCAGAGCAAGGCCTTACGGTTTTCCTTTCTGGAGGCACAGTTCTGCCAGTATCATTTCTTACTTGAGCATTAAGAAAGTCAATTTCCTTGACTCTTAGAGCAATAATTTTGGAGGATTGTGAACCTTTTACAAATGTGACTAGAAAAAATAGTAGGTACAAATACAACAATAAAACTCGGGAGGATTTCCAGGCTTTGGACAGTACCTTGAATACAGCATGCATTTTTAAATATGTACAGACCAATTATCACAAAAAGAGAGAGAGAAAAAGAAAGAACATACCTATATTTTTATAAAACTGAAAGAAAGGGCTGGGCACGGTGGCTCACACCTGTAATACCAGCACTTTGGGAGGCCGAGGCTAGCATATCACCTGAGGTCAGGAGTTCGAGACCAGCCTGACCAACATGGTGAAACCCTCTCTCTACTAAAATACAAAACATTAGCCAGGCATGGTGGCATGTGCCTGTAGTCCCAGCTACTTGGGAGACTGAGACAGGAGACTCGCTTGAACCTGGGAGGCAGAGGTTACAGTGAGCCGACATCTTGTCACTGCACCAGCCTGGTGACAGCAAGACTCTATCTCAAAAAGAAACAACAACAACAACAACAACAACAAACCTGAAATAAAGACACATAGATATATTTGTTTTATTTATTTATTTTTTTAGACATAGCATCTCTCTCTGTTGCCCAGGCTGGAGTACAGTGGTGTGATCATAGCTCACTGCAGCCTCCATCTCCTGGGTCTGAGAGATCCTCCTGCCTCAGCCTCCTAAGCAGATGGGTCTGCAGGGACATGTGACCATGCCTGGATAATTTTTAACTTTTTTGTACAGAGTTTCACTATGTTGCCCAACTGACCTCAAAGTCCTGGCCTCAACATATATTTAATATTTTAGGAAACCTTTTCATTTTAAGTGAGTTCTTTTTGAAATACAGATAGTTAATTTGTCTTATTTGTTTTGAAATGTTGTAAATAAAATATTTTAAAACAAAGTATATACACAAACTCTTTAATCATGTATGGAGTGATTTATTAAAAGGAAAAACCCAGTTTAGAAATTATGATTTTCAAGCTCCAATGGGTAGAAATACACAACACCTCTAAAACGGTATCAGTTTTCTGAAGGGGAAAAGTGATAAACGATTTCAATAACTCTTGGTCTATTCTTTGAATATTTCACGAGAAAAGGTAAATGAAGGTTGGAAAGAAATTGTCCTTAAGAGTCCAGAAGAGTATTGACAAATACTTATTTTGAATTTGATTTCTTTTGTTCTATTTCCTAATTTTATAAAACCATCTGGAAGAGTGCTGCTAAGATAAACTAAAGAGTTCCAATGATCTGTGTTATAGTTTAGATATCATAATAGTCACCATAGTTGTAACTTCAACCAACTGAATTTTAGCTTGAATTTCATGCTTTCTGTTCTTATATTTCACTAAATAGCTTTAGATTTTTTAAATTTAAGTTCCTTATGGCTTTCTATGTTTGAGTTCCTCTTGTTCTAGATTATTTAATTTTCCACTTTTATATAGTGTAGTTCATTTCAGAAATGAGATGTTTTTCTTAATATTTGTCTGATTTTCAGTATTCAACAGGTACTAAAATTGCAAATTTGATCAAGAGAATAAGTATTGTGGTATAAGGGGAAGTGTATTTAGTATAAAATAATAACATCTTCAAAATAAGTCCATTTTATGACTATTAGTAAAGCTATGCTGATGTTATTCTCTATAAAAATATCTTTTTCATTTTTAACCAAAGTTTACTTCTTTTATTTATTATAAAATAAAATATCAACCATAATAAAAAAACATATAAAGAGTATTGTTAGCCCACATAAAAGGAATGAACAGGAAATAAATGCAAGCAATGATAGATACCAAATTTAAAATGGTGATTCTTGGCAGGGAAGTAAGTTGATATAATTGGAAAAAAGTACACAGGACCTTCAATTATTTAGACAAAATGTTATTTCTTAAGTGAGTTCTCTTTGTAATACTGCATTTTGTATGTATCCTAATATTGCATAAACTTGTAAACACACACACAGAGTCAGCAAAGCATGTGAAATTTAGAGTAGCTCTGATGTTGCCACATTCCTATGGTTCACAAGGAACAAAACCAGACTTAGCATTTAAGGACTGTGTAGCTTAATATCTCCTGCATGAGCAGGGGAGGTGCTGTTTGAAGGCAGTAGTAATATTGCCAAAACCTAAGAGGCCACACCACTCTGTATGGGACAGTTTACCACTGGAGAAAGATGGGTTCTCAGTCACCCTGGAGGTGAAACAGGGAAGTCTGAGTTGCTTTTTCTCTCATGCTTTACTCTGTTGGACTTGGATTTCAGAACAGATGAATGCCCTAGGTGGTAAGTGCAACATGTCATCTTCTATGGTAAACCAACCCAGGAACTACAAAGGAGGGAATTACCTTATGCCATTCCTTTTTTTTTTTTTTTTTTTTAACTTTATGGCAGGAATAATCTCTGTAAACATGTGAGATCCATTACCTAGTTTTATGTTACAGTTTGGACTTATTTCTTTTTATTACCTAAAAGCCTATAATAAGGAATTGTTTATTCTCTCACACCCTACGCCTAAAGGTGGGATCGGAGCCAAATCTTAGCATCCCTATATTATTTGAAGACCGTTATGTTTCCATCTTGTCTAAATAAAATGGCTAATACGAACCCATTTACAAGAATTAACACAAATAACTATTTAATAATTGTATTCCTTGAAAGTTGTGAATAAAGGAGACATTTGTGAATGTAAGAATTTTTTTAAATACACTGCACATTTATTATTTAATAAATCAAGGAAGAGATATCACTATTTGTAAGGTCAATAATCATATCTGTATCTTGTCTGCAAAATTGGTTTATTTATTTATTTATTTATTTTATTATTTATTTATTTTTTGAGACAGAGTCTTGGTCTGCCGCCCAGGCTGGAGTGCAGTGGCACAATCTCGGCTCACTGCAAGCTCCGCCTCCCGGGTTCACGCCATTCTCCTGCCTCAGCCTCCCGAGTAGCTGGGACTACAGGCACCCACAACCATGCCCAGCTAATTTTTTGTATTTTTAGTAAAGACAGGGTTTTACTGTGTTAGCCAGGATGGTCTTGATCTCCTGACCTCGTGGTCCGCTTGCCTTGTCCTCCTGAAGTGCTGGGATTGTAGGCGTGAGCCACCACGCCCTGCCCTGTGTATATTTATTTTTAAAATGCTTTACAACTATGTTGGTGATGTTGACTCCAATTTTTGTGGGCAAGTTGCCAGAACTTGTCAGCAGAGCTTCCTAAGGTAGCAAGCAATTGTAGTCAATTGTGTTAATACAAAAGCTTAACCAGTCATGCCAGTAATCTGCTTTTACTGTGCATTATCCGGTCAGAAAATCCATACTTTGTATGTAGACTGAACAATTGACAGTTTGCTATTTTATTCTACCAAGTGGGTATGGACCCAAGTAGTGAGGATAGTAATTGTTTTCTGTTTAAAAACTAGAATCCCAGAAGCAGCAAGTAAAATGGTGAAGAGACCACAATATAGCCCAGACCATCTGACAATTTCACTTGACCTCAGCCAAGATGCCGACAAGCAATTAACTGACCATTTCATATCATTGCAATATGGAATATTCTCTCACCAAATAGATCTGGTGATCATATGCATGTGTTGTTCAACTGTCAAAAGAATTATATTTATTTTTAATTCATTCATTTTCTAATTAAAGTTTAGAAAAAAGCTTCTCTAAATGCTCATATTTTATGATGTAGGGTATTAGGCCGTGCTAATGAACTTGGAGTTACTCACATTTCTTAAAGTACAGAACTTGACTTAATAAAGTTTTTCTCTCTACCAGCATTGTTACAAGAAAAATCATTTTATTTTCATTCTTAAAAGGACTTCATGCATGAGATTGCCACTCCGCAGAGTATTTATCAAACATGGACAAGCTTACATGTAATCACTGTGTTGAAAGGTTAAGTTAAAGTAGCATATAACCTATACATAAGAAGCAAGATAAATATTCCAATTGTAACCTTACAGAAACGTCCCACTATATAGGGCAAAGGGTCTTCAACTGGAGTTTTTGCCCTTGATGGCTACCCCTCTGCAAAGTGTCTAAAAAGATAGCATCTTCCAGTTAAAATTGTGGTACAGTTTGTTGCTATTTTAAAAGTAATAAATTACACATATCTAACATTTTAAAGAAGTTTTATCCTTCTTAAGCAGTTTTTGATCATGCCCATCTTATTCATGTTAGTAATTACCTATACACTGCAAGCATGAACATTCTTGTGATCAAAAATCCTTCAAAACTACCTCCTTATTGCGATTATTTACAGAGAGTTACTGGAAACTGGAACTAGAGAATGATAAAGTTAGGAAAATGTGGTGTTGTACATATCTACCTGTAATAATATGATCAATTTTCACAGTTAACATAGTGTATCTTGTTAGGTTATAAATGTTAAAAAATATTCATTTTCTATTAAGATTCTTGGGCAAAAAGTTAAATTGTAGAAATGTCATAGACATTCAAAACTTTCCTTTTTTTACTTAAGTCCCCTATTTACTCATGTCTCCTCTTTTGTTATATCCATGGTTAAAAACACAGACTTTGGCTGGGCGTGGTGGCTCATGCCTGTAATCCTAGCACTTTGGGAGGCCGAGGCGCATGGATCACAAGGTCAGAGGTTGGAAACCAGCCTGACCAACATGGTGAAACCCCGTCTCTACTAAAAATACAAAAATTAGCCTGGCGTGGTGGTGCGTGCCTGTAATCCCAGCTACCCGGGATGCTGAGGCAGGAGAATCGTTTGAACCTGGGAGGTGAAGGTTGTAGTAAGCCAAGATCGCACCACTGCGATCTTGCACCCTGGGTGACAGAGCGAGACTCCATCTCAAACAAACAAACAAACAAAAAACAAAACAAAACAAAAAACCACAGACTCTGAGTCAGGCAGACAGACCTGGGTTCCAATTCAGCTCTTTCTGAGCTAGTTTCTTTACCATTCTGATCCTCTAAGTCTCTAAGTCTTCATCTGTAGAACATTAATAATAATGCCAACATCATAGGGTGATTGTGAGAAATTCCTGCCTTAATACATCTGAAATGCCTAACTCAGATCCTGCCAGTTAGAACACAGTAACAAGGGGCTCTCCAAATCATCCTTTAGGAAGGAAGACCCCCACCTTTAGGAAGACCATGGTGGCAGGCGCAGTCACTGTAGAGGAAGTTGGCAGCAAGGACAGTAGCATCACTTCCACCCCTCCTACCACACCAGGTGCTTTTTTCCCCTACCAAAAAGTGTTCACAAGAAAAATTTCTGATGTAATTCTGAGGGTATACACAATGTACGGACTCAGGAGTAATTTTTATTCTCAGAGATATTTATATTTGAATGAGTGGAAACCAAAAGAATGACATGAAATTTAAAATGACATGAAAAAAATAAAACCCTAATACAGAATTTCAGGCATCAATGAAACAAATAGCCAAGGTATCCTGTAAATTCATGCTCTAATAGTTCTAATTGTTTGCCTATTGTGGCTATCTTGGTTAGGAATTATTTCATTACAAAGAACAGAAAACTACACATGTGATATCAAGAAAAATCAAAGGTAAGGGATTTATTAGGAGGAATCAGTGGTATCTCATACAAACCAAGGGCAGGATACATTTCTCTACTCATGTCGGTTTAATCTTTTCTTTATGGAATCTGTTCTCAGTTTTTCTTGGCAAATGGGCCAAACATGATCATCCCTGTTCTGGAGTATTTTAAGAGACTCTGAGAGAGTCATTTTTGGGAGTTTGTACCTCTGTCCTTCCATCTGCCACCTTGTAACAAAGCTTTCTGCCTTAGGTTACCAACTATCTGCTGCAGTAGTTGAAACCCATCTGCCTTAAATGTAAGACAGGCAATCTAAATTGAGTCTAAATATTACATCCATTTTTGGCATACACTATAATCTGCCTGGGAAATAAGAAGCCAAAAGATTTTATTTCTCTTATGCTAGTCTTCTGTTTTTACACACTTGGTTTAGGGGCATGGGGAGTGGTGTTAACTTTTTGTTTTACTTATACTACATAGATGTATACTCTGTAAAAATACCTTTATCTGTATTTGTATCTACATCTGAGTCTACACCTGTATCTGTATCTATATCTGGATCTATGTCTATCTATCTGTAGATCTGATGCAGGATTTTTTGCTCCTTAGTTCAGCTAAATCCGGGTTCTTGTCTCACAACCAGGAAAAATTAGGCACGTGGACACATTGACAGGTGAGGAGGGTGGAATTTATTAAGCAAAAGGAAAGCTGTCAGCAAAGAGAGGGGTCCTGGACACAGGTTTCCACCTCACAAATTGAATACCAGGCTACCACACACAAGCTGAAGAAGCCAGGCTCTTCCCCTGCATAAGGAGCAAATTTTTGGTGGCTCTACCCTGTCTTTCCAATGTGCCTGCAGGCCCTTCGTCTGAGCCACTGTACACTGCATGTGTTAAAGGATGAAATTTTTCACCATGGGCATGTTTAGGCAAAACCCTGGTGCACACTGACCTGGGTAGGTCAGAGGTTCTCCAGGGACCCTCCCTTATCTCCCTAGGCATTTGTCTGTCTCTTGCCACTATCTTATCTACATATTTTAGTTCCAACTCTGGGGCTAGAAAATTAATCTTTAATCAAAGAACATACTTGCTTTCTGTTGTTTCTCAATGCTCAGGGAGACTGAATGACAATTTGGGTCTGAATGACAATTCACCAGTGCGGCTTATGGGCCCGTGCTGGTTCAGGGGTTATTCTCTATTCTAATTAACCAGGGACAATTAGCAGGGGCAGTGGGACTTAGACTTCTTAAGCACAGAAAGTGAGGGGAGAAGACTGCAAAAGAAATTTACAGGTGCATTCTCCAAACAACAATAATTCCACCACCTAAGGCATCAGGATTACATTTTCAGTATGCATTACTTGGGACATTTGTTTAAAACGCAGCTTCCAGTGCTCCATCTTTTAACACAGTTGCTGATGTTGAAAAGACTAACATGACACATTTTTACATGTTGGTAAGGTTCATGCTCTTAAGCTGTGGTAAATAAAAAGATATCTGAAATTAATCTTTTCAGTATAAAGACGTATTTTTAGTAGCATTTTCTGAGTGTTCTTGTGGAACTAACAAAATGAGAGTGGAAATTCCTTTTTTTTTTTCAAGATGGAGTCTCGCTCTGTTGCCAGACTGGAGTGCAGTGGCACAATCTTGGCTCACTGCAATCTCTGCCTCCCAGGTTCAAGTGATTCTCCTGCTTTAGCCTCCCGAATAACTGAGACTACAGGTGCATGCCACCACTACCAGCTAATTTTTGTATTTTTAGTAGAGACGGAGTTTCAACGTGTTGGCCAGGATGCTCTCGATCTCTTGACCTCGTGATCCCCCCGCCTAAGCCTCCCAAAGTGCTGGGATTGGAAGTTCTTTAAAAAAATGATACATGAGGTTACACATTTGATTAAAGTGAATCATATAAGAAGTAACTCAAAGCTTAGTTACAGGGTTATTAGGCTTTTATTATTCCTGGTAAATATTATTTAAAATTTAAACCATCTTTCATAAGATATTTTCTTGAAACTCTGAGTTTCCCTTATTGTAACCTAAAAACAATAATGAATTATATCTAGCTATGGACAATAACCCAAGTAAGTCTTTCTGCTGGGTACTTTTCAGTGTCATCCTGGTATGACAACTTGAAAATAGTACTTGAAAAACATTACCTGCTTGTTATGAAAGATCCAAAAAAAAAAAAAAAAGAATTGCTAGCTCTATTTATTTCTGGATAAGAAATATAGTTATAAAATTAATTACGACCATCACCTACATAAAGAACTAAAGGGATTCAGTAAAGTCAGTGCTAAAGTTACACATTCATTTGGCAAGATTAAACAATGAAAGATAATCTCACTTTCCAATATATCAATAAGTTGCCTAAGATCATGCAGCTAAAACATGGTACAGCCAGAACACAAACCCAGGCCATCTGCTTCCAAAGTCCATTAACTCTTCAGCCCACTAGACTTTTTCATGCATTTTTTTCCCCTCCAAATCATTTAAGATCTCTTTCTTAGAAACTACAAGGATCCATTTACAACATTACTAATTATTGAACAAATTTTGATAAATCTAGAGTCAAATCATTTATCCCCTGAAATATGACTATACTTAGTGGGCCTTCGCCAACTGGTTTCTCTAAGCCTCAGTCTCATCAACTGAAAATGATGAAAATAATGGGCTGTATCTCATTAACATTCTTATAAGGATCAAATACGTGATATATGTGAAGTGCCTTGCACAGAGGCTGGCAGGTGAGAACCACTCAATAAATTTTAGCTACTACTTGTGTACTTGCAGAAGATAGACATCCTCAGTTAGCAATAAGCTGTTTAAGGTGTGCTCTATTACCGGGTGTGTTTTCATTTCTAGATGAATAACAGATTTATTTATTTATTTATTTATTTATTTATTGAGACAGAGTCTCGCTCTGTCGCCCAGGCTGGAGTGCAATGGCACAATCTCAGCTCACTGCAAGTTCCGCTTCCTGGGTTCTCGCCATTCTCCTGCCTCAGCCTCCTGAGTAGCTGGGACTACAGATGCCTGTCACCACGCCTGGCTAATTTTTTTGTGTGTGTATTTTTAGTAGAGATGGGGTTTCACCGTGTTAGCGAGGATGGTCTTAATCTCCTGACCTCGTGATCTACCCGCCTCGGCCTCCCAAAGTGCTGGGATTACCGGTGTGAGCCACGGCGCCAAGCTGATGAATAACAGATTTATTTAAAAACACCTCGTGATGTCATAGAAACTTCGGATGTAGTTATGATTAACATTATTATTTCCCCTAATAAGTTTTTCTTATAGCTGTTCCTTTTCCAAAGATAACTAGGTAAACTAATAGGGAGACAGATGATGATAATGAAGATAGATAGGTAGATAGATATAGACAGATAATAGATACAGATGAAATAACACATACAAAAATATATAAAAATGAATGCATACAGTACAATTTATAGTCATGCAACTTTTAGTGGAGTGTCTTATGTTTTTCTAGTTGTTTGCACACATATTTTTTTGAATGACAACTTGAGTCCTTTTCTAGTTAAAGGAGTATGCATTTCCCTTCTTAAAAGGAGTGTACATTGTTTCTCTTCTTAAAAAATACATTTGGTATATTTATATATGCAGTCCTGCAACCTTTACCAGACCTACTTTAAATTTATTCTGTGACTGGATCCTGGACCCTTCTTCCAGCGGAATAACCTGGAGAAATTTCTGCTTTCTGGAGGGAAGCACTGCTTGGGATATAGAATGTTTAAATGCTCTTACACCTCTCTCAATTTTTAGAGTTACTGGCTATGTAACACTTACTTCTCCCTGTTTATGTGTGCTGTCTTCCTCTCCCCGCACATCTTCTTTGAAGTATTCCTGAGCTGCAACTCCTCCCCCATCCTCTTCTCAAACATTCTGAGGTGGTTTCCCTATTGTTTCCACTGCCAGCCAGCAGATTTTCCACTTGGAGAAAGGAGACGAGAAAAACTGAACCGTGGTCTAGCCAGCTTGCCTTCCCTAACTAGTTCTTTGTGTCTGATAGAAGGGAAACTTCTGTCTGCTACAGCATATTATTTTGGAATTGTGCTGTAAACATCCTCCTCCAAACTACACCATACAGAAACGCAAATGGTGTTAACTCCAGTCTGTGTCCCTTGGTACCTGGGCTGCTTCTTGGCATCACAGGTTGAGTTGACAGTGGCTTCCCTTAGTGGGGCAGAAATACGTGGTGAAGAGTTGTCATGAGGACCATGTGTTTGTGGAGAGGGCTGTGTCTGCCTGGGAGCCATAAATGGGACATGTAAGCTCTAAAGTTTCCTAAGAAGTGTTAATATTTAAGAGTAAATCCAGGAATTTGTAAATCAGCGGTTTTACTTTGAACAGAGCTCCAGCCAGTTGTGACATCGTTGAGTAAATTGGCAGCCTGTTTGCTGTTGTTTCCTCTTTTTGAAATTTAACCTCTTGGAAAAACAGCAGCCTGGGCTGTTATATGTCTCAACACAGACCACCAGAATAGACCGCTTAAAATTGTTTTTTGATCTGCAGTACCAGTTCCCCTCTAGCAACTTTCTTTTTCTTCTTTTAAATCATTTTGACAGGACATCTTTGCTGGGTGCAATTTCTGTGTCCTTCAAAAAGCTGGGGGCAGAGCATTTAGGATGGAACATTCACTCTTAGGCATTTCCTTGAACTCACGTTGTAAAGAAAGAAAGTTCTTCACATTTTCATGCCATGAATGGACACCTTTTTAAAGCCAGTTCCATGATGTTTAATTCCATACTTTTCAAATGTCAGACCTTTTAATGTTGTTTTTTGAGCACTTGAAGACTTAAAATTAGCTGGGTTTGAATGATTAACAATGATAGAGGTAATTATTATAATAATTCAAGCCATTGTTATAAATAATATGTGTTTAATATATCACAGCTTTATCACTTTTACATTAGAAACAAAAGCTTACCAATGGTTTCAAAAAGAAAAAAAAAGCTATATCATTTTTACATTACAAAAAAGCTTACCATTTGCTTCAAAAGAAAAGTTCATAGGGAAGAAGTAGGCTTTGCAAATAGATCAGTTCTAGGATATTCACACCCTGAACAATATGATGACTCATGATATTTCTCTTGGATTAGAATTGGTTCAAATCTTCCTTTACCACAAGCAACACACTATACAACTAGCCAGAACCTACATTTTTGGCTTCCTTTTTTGTCTCAACTGTCAGTTGGTAGAATTCAACAGAAAAGAGATGTTTGAGACACTCAACCACGTTGGTAAAGTAATGTTTTGTTTGGAAATATTACAAACTGCTGCTTCAAAGTGCTTAATGAATGGGTATGTGTGTGTTTCTACATATTTTTAAGGAAACTAGAAGAGAGGAAATACAAACCTACACATGAAAGAGCCATGCCAAATTAAGTGCTCTGTCCTTTTTTATAAAGACATTCTGACAGGAGTTTGCCAAAACCCTATTGCAAATGAACATCACAACTTCTCCTAAACAAACTGAGAAATTATGTGAATGGATGCCCAGTGTTTGCATGTGAATTGCCAAGAAATCACTGCCCACGGGATAGAAGTAGGAGAAAAAAAAGTATTGAAATGTCTGTATATGAGTATACCAACATCCTGCAGTTCAGACCGTGGCTTCAAAGTCATGATGATCCTTCATTTATAAAGCCTTTAAATAGCAGGCAAACAGTGGCTCAGACAGAGGAGGAATTTCATAATATCTAGTTTCTTGTGGAAAAAGAATTGTTGGTGTCTCTTTTCCAAAAACCTGGAAAAATATATTTTAGCTTATTTTTCTATCTAGAGTTAGTTCAGTTTCACTTGGGGTCTCAGAAGCTAGAAAATTCCAACTATTAGAATAATAATCTTATGGATTTTTGTGTTTAAGGCTTAATGAAAAAAAAATTAGTAAAATATTTTTAAGCAGAATTTCATTGACCATGCTTGTGATAGGCAGTATGTTAACTGCCTTTAATACTACCCAATAAACTTAGTATGTTGGATCCTTATGAGCTAGGTAACTTAGTTCCCATTTTACAGCAACTTAATAAATTTTTAAAGAGTTCAGGAAATTTGTCTCAAATTACTTAACTAGCCAATGGCAGGTCTGGATTTTGAGCAAAATTCTATCTTACTCGAAATCCCGTGCTGCTCTTTATGATTATAGTCTAATGAACCCCTTATGTGAATAATAAGGAAAAGCTTAATCTTGCTTGATTCCAAAACACAAATTAAAAATTCTACTTATGACATAATTTTATCCATGGAACCAAATTAGTATGTATTTGGAAAAAAAAATTTATACCTTCTTCTATAATCTCTCGTGCTATTGTGGTGGCATAAACGCTTCTACTATCTTTACCCTTAATCTGATCAGAGGCCTACAAATATCAGGCATAGATGTGCTGCAACTTCCTTTCCCTTGCTCATGTCAGGCATCACTAGTAGAAAACAGCACGTTTTACAGAGAATAGCCTCAGCCTCATACTTCTCATCACAGTGCTCCAGATCAGCATTACCAGTAATCTGAGTTTGCACAATCCTCAAACACATATTTGCCATTAAAGATTCATCTAATTCTGCACACTGTTATCAGAAGAATTCCCTCAAAGTATTGCTTTCATAATTTCACTGTTCTGATCAAAATTAGTCAATGGCTCAATACTGCCTACTACTTATAATCAGGTCCCTAAGCTCTTCCCAGATCTTTCCAAAAGCTTCTTCTGGGCCTTTTCTTTACTCTTATGCATGAATTTTTACCTCTCCTGCTCTGAAGTTTGCATTGTCTTGCCACTTGTGTGTTTATTCTTAATTAAGAATGTTGCTTTGGGCCGGGCTTGGTGGCTCACGCCTGTAATCCCAGCACTTTGGGAGGCCAAGGCAGGTGGATCACCTGAGGTCAGGAATTCAAGACCAGTCTGGCCAACATGGTGAAACCCCATCTCTACTAAAAATACAAAAATTAGCCAGGTGTGGTGGCATGCGCCCGTAATCCCAGCTACTCGGGAGTCTGAAGCAGGACAATCACTTGAACCTGTGAGGCAGAGGTTGCAATGAGCTGAGATCATGACACTGTACTCCAGCCTGGGCAACAAGAGTGAGATTCTATCTCAAAAAAAATAAACAAAATAAAGAAAAAAAAAAAAAATGTTGCTTTGTTCTTCTGTGGTGAGAAAATCACACCAATCATTTTACAGTCAAATTCCCAACTATTAAACAAAACTGATTTCATCTTTTCCCAAATCCTCAATATAGTAGAAGTTCTCTAATTTGATGAAAACAAGACTAGTAGTTGATTTGCCAATCAACTACAAGAGCAGCAAAAAAAAAAAAAAAAAAAAGAGAGAAAAAAATGATCAGAGAAGGAATCCTAACAATGATACATATGCTTTATAAATACTCTGATTTAAAATGTTTAAAACTACACATGTGTTATTTCATTAAGCTTTTGATTCAGGGGCATATTTTCCTGCGATTAAGAGTCTGCTAATAACAATCCTACAGTATCTTTCTTGCGTACAATTCATCCATAATGCATCCTCCATGATTCCCAGTCTTGGTTTATTTAATATAGAGCAAGAACCTTCCAAGTATTGTGAGTGTGAAGTTTTCCTATACACTTTTCTGATTTCTGCCCCAAATTTTAAAAAAGTTTTCTTGCAATATTCATTAGTAATTGTTTTTAGCCATTCATATATAAAAGTCATCATAATGCAATCAATTTAGTTTTCATACAAAAAATCTCATACCTCACTTTCTGTACGATATTTCATTGATTTATGTTACATGATTTTAATAACAAGTGCCACTGGCAGTTTGCAATGAACACACTTGGGCTGCACACTGTTCAAGTGGCCCTAGCAGAGGGGTGCATGCTAGCTCTGAGCAGACAGTATGCTATGACAAAGGTCAGCGTGTTTGATTGGGTGAATGAAGAGCTGAATGTCTTCCAGAGTATTCGTTAAGTGGATAGTGAAGAGAGATTATTCTCATTTATATTTGTAGTCTATATCATTACTCGACTTTGATTATACACTGCTTTTCGGGCGATAATTATCTTCTCATCTAAACTGCTATAGTTGACTCCAGGGACATTGTTTACAATTCCTTTAGGGTCGTCCTCATAGCAAAGCAGGGTCTTCCTCATAGCAAAGCACAGCGATATTTTACAGAATATATATGTATTTATATATACAGTATTCATTAAATTTTCTTTGCTCCTTACACTCAAATAGCAAGGTAGAAGTGAAGAGGCTTTTTAGAGCTACCCAGAAGAGAAACACTCTGAAGGTTCACAACTGGAAACAATGTACCATAATTTGGACTGAGACAATCAGACCATAGAAACTTTTAGGAAACTAAGGGTATGGTTCCTGCATTCAAAATTTGGATACCTTATGGATATGATATGGTATCCAAAGCACAAAATGAATTAGTGGCAACTGGGGTAACTGTTTAAGTAAATAAATAAATAAGATTTTTTTCTCGCTAAAATGTGACTTAAAATAACATTCTAGGCATTAAAAATTGAAATAATATTAAATCATAATTGAATTGAAATATTCTAGAAGTTAAACAATTCTTTAAAACCTTTTTTAAATTGTCTAGTTATTGACAAGTCACTCTATCATTTTCAACTTAACAAGAGAGAAATAGAAAGGCTGAGAGATTTGTCCAAGGTCACAGATCAAGTGATCTAAACATAGACAACCAACCACAGGGTACCCAAAATGTTCTTACTCAAAAGACTTAATAGCTTTTACCAAAAATAACTACTCCAGTCAAAGAGAAAAGGATAATTGCTACTTCCACAGACAACATAAGAAACCGACATCATTTCAGCCCAGAAAGAAACATTAAATGACCACCCACACACCCCATCACATATTTATCTCCTCCAGCTGCAAGACCCTCTTCTCTTTGGCTTCTCATTGACCTAGAAAGAAGAACTAATGAATAAATAAAGTCTAAAACAGATGCAAAGGCAGTCTGCATAAAAAGTACACTGCTGTGGGTTAGCAAAAATGTAATCTCTGGGTCAGCTCTTTCTTGCTCACTGCTGCTTTAGTCAAGAAGTCCAGCCAGCTCTTTGCAGAGACTGTGGTGATGCCACATCTGCCAATGCAAATACCTGGCTGTGCAGGACAGGAAACCTTAGCCAGGCCTCAAAAAGTCCTCAGCTTAGGCAACAGACAACCTTTGGCTAGCACTAACTTAACTCCTTTTTTTTTTGTCTGGACAACGAGTGGTTCCTGAGGCAGTCATGATTGACCAGATGTGTAGTTGTGTCTGATGCCCACACTTAAAAGAGTGCTCTGGCATGAGTGCTTGAGATTCATTCATTGTAGATGCATTTCTTTAAAACAGAGGTCAAGGGCCAGGCACAGTGGCTCACGCCTGTAATCCCAGCATTTTGGGAGGCCGAGGCAAGTGGATCACGAGGTCAGGAGATCAAGACCATCCTGGCTAACACAGTGAAACCCTATCTCTACTAAAAATACAAAAAATTCGCCAGGTATGGTGGTACATGCCTGTAGTCCCAGCTACTTGGGAGGCTAAGGCAGGAGAATCGCTTGAACTTGGGAGGCGGAGGTTGCAGTGAGCCAAGATCGTGCCACCGCACTCCAGCCTGGGTGACAGAGCGAGACTTCGTCTCAAAAAACAAAACAAAACACAACAAAACAAAAAAACCAGAGGTCAAACTGGTGACTCGCAGTCCTATTTAGCCTTTAGATGGACTTCGTTCGCCTCTATGGCTGTCTACTTATTCATTTAAAAAATTTTTTTAATTGCATTTAGATGGGCAGTTGTCAATTTCTGTGGTGTAAATACTCTAGATTTTGGGAGAGGTGCAGTATTTCTATCATACAGATGTGATAGAAATAAACTCAAATGCATATATAGTGGTCACATATAGTAACATAATTAGTGATGTGCTTTAAGTATTATTTTTTAAAAATAAATGTAATTTCATTGTAAGTTTGTATAATTTAAATTTTCATAATAGTCACGTTTAATAATCAGCTCTCAAAATTCCTGCAAATGTAACACTTGACTCTTGTGAGTCAGGATAAGCCCGCTGCTTCACGTGCTTGGATAACATATCATGATGATAGCAGCCATAGCATACAGTGGTTCAGGCTCTGGAGGCTGAATTTAAATCCCACAGTTTCATTTACTAGCTGTGTGAGCTTGTACAAACTACTCAACTTCACAGAACCTTGAGTTTCTCAGATGGAAAAATAAGTTAATGTTTATTTTGTGAGTTTACAGTGAGGAATAAATACAATAGTATATGTGAACGGCTTAGCACTAGATTTGGCACATAATAATCACTCAGTGAAAAATGAACATGTTTTTATTTTAACTCGAGGCAGAAATTACTTCATCTGATTCGTTTTGCTACTACCGCAAAGACCTAACTGCAGCACCTCAAAGAAATGAGAAATTTCATGAGTAGAGGAAGGAAAGGAACCAGGGAGATCAGAAAAGACCAGGATGAAAGGTAAGATGAAGGCACTGAGAAAGAATGAGAATAAAATAGGATCAAAGATACAGAAATAGGATGAGAGAGAGTAAAAAAACGCTGTTGCTTTTCCTAGTGCAAACCATGTCTATCCTATCCATTAGACATTCATTCTCAATTTCTCACAAAGGTTGTATAATCTCTGCATAAATTACTAAAATCATTTCTTGAAAGAACAGTACCAAATACCAAACAATCCCATCCCATCTCTTTGGCTTGATAATTAATGTTAAGCATGGAACCCATACTCAACCAGTTAGATTCTCTTGTCTTAAAATTTGGAATTCATTCCCAGAGACTGAAGTGAAGCAGTGTTGAGTGCTGCCAGTTGGGCAGCTCTGACTGGCCATGAGCAGGTGAGGAAAGAAAACCAATCTTCAGAGTTGGAGAGAAACAAAATAACAACACACAGAAATGAACATCCCTTAGCCCCTTACAGAAAAAAGGAAACCAGAAGACAAATGATGGCTTCTCTTTCCTGTGAAGCCTGGCTATATCCCTTAACTTGGTTTCTATGAGATAAGCCGTTTTCCTTACCATAAACTTCCTTTACCTAAGCAAGCTTGGGTGGATCTCTTTTCCTTATAGCCAAATGATTCTTAACCAGATCATCCCTGCTGGTTCTAAAGTTCTGTGAAAATATACAAAAATCACAGTATTTGTAAAATACCAGAAGCTTGAAGGCATGTGATTTTAGCCCCTTTGATTTACATATGATCAGTGGAGTCCACAGAAATAAATGACTTGCACAGAGTCCATATTTAACTAGTAATTGAGCTATTCCAAACCTCAGCTCAGCTCAGCTGGGCCCCAGGCAGCGCCCTCTGCAGTAAAACGAAAATGGCATGGTTCTAATTTTGGAGTGGCAGCATGTTCAAGATGTGCTGACACTGTTCTCAAAGGCCAAATCCCATTTTCTTTTTGTCTGCTGTCTCACTTTATGAATAACGTCAGAACAGAACCCAAACAGGAAGCTGGTCTACTGAAAGACAAGGTTAAAACAAGGGCTTTGAGGTAAAATAAACCTGTGTTCAAATCCTCACTCTTTTCCTGGCAGGCTGTTTGACTATGGGCAAGAGCCATGACCTCTCCAAGCCCCAGGTCCTCTTTGAAAAATGGAGATAAATAAAATTATATAATTTATTGTGTTGTTGGAGGATTAAATAATATAATGCGTAGAGGTCCCTCAATGTAGTGAACACTCACTGAATGTTACATTGTTCTTGATCTTAGTATTGTCAATGATAATTGGTCAGGCAGGAGTCAAGAATCAATTCCAGTGGATATTTTCACCTTGAGGTTGCAAGGACTTCTTTCCTCAATGTAAGTTTATATCATTATATCATCAGTACCAACATCTACACATGTATCTGTATCTTTTTTTTTTTTTTTTTTTTTTTGAGACAGAGTCTCGCTCTGTCACCCAGGCTGGAGTGCAGTGGTGCCATCTGGGCTCACTGCAAGCTCTGCCTCCAGGGCTCACGTCATTCTCCTGCCTCAGTCTCCTGAGTAGTTGGGACTACAGGTGCCTGCCACCACACTCGGCTTTTTTTTTTTTTTTTTTTTTTTTGTTTTTTTAGTACAGACGGGGTTTCACTGTGTTAGCCAGGATGGTCTCAATCTCCTGACCTCGTGATCTGCCTGCCTAGGCCTCCCAAAGTGCTGGGATTACAGGCATGAGCCACCGCGCCTGGCCTACACATGTATCTTTCTTCCTGTTACCAACTGGCCCTTCAAATACACTTACTAAACCGTTTCTTAAGGATGTGAATGACTTCAGTCAAGAATATCATTGGGATTTAATGTGCTTTGAAAATGGAAACTTTTACACTCGATGATTAAAAATTTGGCACTTAATGTAATAAACCATGAATGTTAACAGTCAGCATTAAAACACGTGATACCTATCCTGGAGCTTCTATAAGGCACAGCTAACAATAATCACCAGGCTTGCAGTTCAAATCAGGAAATACTGTGTAAGCACAGCTACACTTCATTAATGCAGAAGAACTAAACTGTTTTCAGCTAGAAGGAATGTATAATGCAATATAATTAAGTGGAGATTGATCCACCTACAAACTTTAATTGACATTATTAAAGCTTTGAAATTCCACGAAGCAGTGTTTATTAGCAAGATCAAGGTAATCGAGGGCAGTGATTCTCAAGCTCCTATGGCTTAAGGATCAACACGAGGACCTTATAAAAAGTGTCTTTTCCCAAATCTCCCCTCAAGAAATTCAAATTCGGTGATTCTGTAGTGCTGACCAATTACTTATATTTTTATCAAACTCTGCAGGTAATTATAATCCAAATAATCTCGGTAGAACTCACGTTGAGAAACACTGATCTAGAATCTCAGATTGAGTAACATTTCGCATAGGAAGGAAGAAAAGGCTTTGCAAAAGAGAGAGCTCTTCTCAGCAGGCTGGGATGGAATGCAGATCTAAGCCTTAAAGAAAGAAAAAATCCCCAACAACTCAAACTAGGCAAGTATTTTTAATTAGTCGTACCTTGACTCTCACTGAACTTTAGAGGGTAGGTTCTGTGGAAGCACCAGGTGTATTAGTTCAGTCTGTCCCAAGGGAATACAATGTCGCATGTGAAACAGCAGAAGGATAAAGGAATCCCAGTGTCAATAAATCATGCAGTGGACAAGAGAGGTATTTTTTCAACAATCTGTAGATATGAATATCAAGCATACATTTCTGCAATAATGATTACCAAGTACTTATTTTAATAACATCTCAAAAATGAAGGGATTCTAAATTCCAGTGATAATACATTTCATCTGATACACTGTTGTTGAGTCTACCCACATCAAGGGAAGCAGCAGTAAAACTTTGTACAATAGTGGTTGGACTGGTGTTTGGGGCATTATAATTGTAATCTCATCCCTAATAACAACTAACTCTGCAATTTTGGGGAAGTCGTTTCACCATTCTGAATCTCAGAGTGTACTTGATATCTTGAAAGTTCCCTTCTGTTCCAGTGCTCTGCAATAAAGTGCCTACTATGAGCCATACACTGTTCTAAGCACTCCACTTAGAAATGAACCTGTTTAATCCTCACAATCATCCGATGAAGTATGTGCCCATACTTTAAACAATCTCCCTTTATAGACAAGCACAGTGAAGCACAAGAAGGTTAAGTAGCCTGCCCAAGGTCATTGTGATGCTTTATCTTCTATGCCAGCTTGGCTGGGCTACAATGCCCAGATATTTGGTCAGACATTCTGGATGTTTCCATGGGGGTGTTTTGGATGAGATTTATATTTAAATCGGTGGACTTTGAGTAAAACCGATTGCTCCCATAATGTGGGTGAGCCTTGGCCAGTCAATTGGAAGGAAGCCTCAATAGCACAAAAGACCGCCATCCCCAGAGTAAGAGGGAACTCTGCCAGCAAACTGCCTATGAACTCCAACTGCAGTTCTCTCCTGAGTTGCCAGCCTGCATCCTTCTCAATCAGATTTTGGACTCATCAAGCCTCCACAACCATGTGAGCCAATATCTTAACATAAATCTCTTTGGCACTCTCTCTTTTTCTCTAAATCCTATTGTTTCTGTTTCTCTGGAGAACCCTGACAAAAACAGTTCCACAGTATTATGGTGGTGGAGCCAGGCTTTGGTCCCAGGCAGGCTAACTCTGCAGGTGGAGGATGAGGACTACTTTGTGCTTCCAGAGGTTAGCCAAGCATCCCTTTTAAGAATTCAGATGCTTCAGTGAATATAGACTTTTAAAGAGTATTTGGTCTTAATGGTTTTTCTCTGGCTATCTGCACTGATGACATCATTCAATTGGGCATAATTAACTAATGCAAGCAGTGATTTGGAAGAATTTAACATCATCCATGTTTGATTACAGTAAATTGCGTGTTTGGGGAACATCCCTATCTTTCAGAGTTAAATGTAGGAAGTAACTACTTTCTTACAAAAAGTCCCTTGTCGAAAGAGGAAAAAAACTATCCAGATATAAGACAGTCTGACTTAAGTGTGGCAGTTTTTCTCTTCTTAAATGTTTACCTTTCTCTCCACTCAGTAGACACTGTCTTGAAAGTCTTGCAATTCCTGTTTGTAGTGGGTAGATTTTAAAATACCATCACTTTTAAAATCTTATCTATTTTTTTTTTTTTTTGAGACGGAGTCTTGCTCTGTCGCCCAGGCTGGAGTGCAGTGGTGCCATCTCGGCTCACTGCAAGCTCCGCCTCCCGGGTTCATGCCATTCTCCTGCCTCAGCCTCCCGAGCAGCTGGTACCACAGGCGCCCGCCACCATGCCCGGCTAATTTTTTGTATTTTTTAGTAGAGATGGGGTTTCACCATGTTAATCAGGATGGTCTCCATCTCCTGACCTCATGATCTGCCCACCTCAGCCTCCCAAAGTGCTGGGATTACAGGCGTGAGCCACCGTGCCCAGCCTATTTTTATTTAATCAAATGATAGTAGGCTCTTTTGCTTCCTTTGTAATGTGTGCGTATATGTCAATACTCACTTTCCTTCTCAAGATCCCAATTTAATCCTTGACCCTTAGATAAAGATGACCCTAGAAACATGGCTATGAACTACCTCAAGAATGGACATCTTCAACCAAGTCAATTAGCAGCAACTGTCCAAATAGCTGGTAAGAAGGAAAAAAAGCTAAAGGTATCCTGCATCTTTTTTTTTTTTTTTTTAACTTGAAGTTAGTTTTGGAATCCTACGGAGAAGTCAACAAACATTTAAGAGTCAAGAGAGGCTGGACGTGGGGGCTCACTCCTATAATTCCAGCACTTTGGGAGGTCGAGGTGGGCGGATCGCGAGGTCAAGAGATCGAAACCATCCTGGCCAAGAGATGGTGAAACCCGTCTCTTCTAAAAATACAAAAACTAACTGGGCGTGGTGGTACATGCCTGTAGTCCCAGCTACTTGGGAGGCTGAGGCAGGAGAGTCGCTTGAAACCTGGTGGGACGGAGGTTGCAGTGAGTCAAGATCACACCACTGCACTCCAACCTGGCAATAGAGCGAGACTCTGTCTCAGAAAAAAAAGAGTCGAGAGAAGCCCCTGCCTTCAAGTGTACTCAGTGTTAAGGACTGCAGGGCCTCCCTGGTGGAGGTCAGCCATGTCCATTATAGATGTGTCTAGTTTGAGGACCTAAAGGTTGATAACTCAGGAAAGGCAGAGTGCCTGTAAATGAAGGAAACACTTAGCTAAGGTTCAAGATCATTGAACTGGTTCTGGTTTTTATACAGAGACTCATATGCTGTCTGTAGCTTCCTTGACCCAAACTATCAACTCTGAAACATGAAACAGTAGAGGAAGAAGAAGAGGAAGACTGAGTTGTTCTGTTTTAGACACAGGCTGAGTCCTTGCAGCCAGATTCAATCAGTGCAAAAGAGAAGGATTTGGAACAATTTGGTTAGTTTCCTTCCATCCAAATGTCTAGACACCCAAAGGGTTGTGCGGCCTGGCCTCTCACTATTCCCGTTAAAAGCTTCTCTTCACGGAAAATGTCATTGGTTATATGGTTTGTTTGTATTATGTTTGAACTTAATATATACTATTCTACCTTTGTCAACATTCATTCCCATTTTCTGTAAGCTTTAAACTATCCCAGATGCTGAGTAAATGTGAATTTGCTGGAATGTGGCTGGCCTCTGTAATCTGGTTGCACAATCACTACTCTCCCTCTCCAAATTCTGTATAAAGTCAACTTTAAGTATGCATTGTCTGGGGCATTTATATCCTGTAGATTAAGACAGATGCCAAAAGTGTAAAAAGGTAACCTTGATCTATTATTATTGGAGTCTATGCAGCTTAAAAGGAAAATGGACTCTCAAGTCTGAATGCTTATCTGCTGTTCTCAATCACTTAATGCTCCAAACTGTATGCTCCCAATGTCCATTCTTTAGTTGGTTGTCAAGGTACTTCCCACTAGGCGTTTAGCTTCTAGTATGTTCTGTTCAGAAAATACCCAGAGCTTCAAGGATGTCAATTTGGGTATCAAATATATGAATCCAGAGCAAAGTCACCTGCTACATAGTTTTCTTCAGCACCATAGTGTGATCACCTTCCCTGTGTCCAAGCTCTGCAGAGGTACAGAGTGTCTTGTCTGATAAAATTGTGCTTGAAAAAATGACACCCTAAATTGACTATGCAATACTGGCAAGACATGGGGATAATAAAAATGCATGGCCCATGTACCTTTTTGCTGAGATTTAGATATTCTTCCCCATCTTCAATCCTCTGCCATATTTTTAATATTTTTGCTTTTTTATATTAAGCTCTAAATACGAAAGGATGAGGAAAGTCACAAACAAGGAAGAGCAAAGAGAATAAAGCTAACATAGGGAAGCATTAGCCTGGTCTCAGT
The DNA here is from genome assembly GCF_003255815.1 of Theropithecus gelada. Classification (NCBI taxonomy): domain Eukaryota; kingdom Metazoa; phylum Chordata; class Mammalia; order Primates; family Cercopithecidae; genus Theropithecus; species Theropithecus gelada. The sequence goes on from NC_037680.1 coordinate 29,729,324, forward strand.
AGAGAGACACAGTTTTGTGTATTGTTTATGAGTTACCCAGATAGACTATGTTAACAGACCAAAGAAAGAAGATTTAAAGAAATAAATCTGATAACTTCAGAAAACATAGGGTGATCCTGGGGAAAATATATTTGCTTTTGTCCAAAACAAGATCAATACCACCTTTTAAAAGGAAGCTTTAGAAAAAAAAAAAAATCTCTGCATGTTGTATAAGCTTCCTGGAGCTTCCCAGTATCAATAGCTCTGTCTTTATACTGGCATTTTAATTGACTTTCCCTCATTTTTTTTCCTTTTGTTGATCAATCTTTTTAATGAGCAATTTTGTGTAGTCAATTAGATCTAATTCTGTTGATAAAGAAAACTGAAAATAAATGAAGTCCTAAAAGTTCAGCTTAAGCTATTAAATCATTGATTAACCAAATAAAAACTACACCATATTTTTGGTTTAACCACTTGTTTAAGTTATATGTCAGCCTTTCTTCTATAGAAGTTGAGAAACTTGATTAATGAAAGCTGTTCTCTGTGGAAAAAAGAACTTAGTTGTTCCATATGTCATAGAAAGGCTTGGTTGGAACTGAGCAGACTGTAATTCTTTCCTTTCTGGAGGGAAATACGAAATTCTTTCCACAGCTGTTAGACTCTGATCTCAAAGCTAAATTAATTATTTTTATCTTTAGGATTTTTCTTCATTTGAGACCCACCATAGCAGGGTACACTCATGTCTAGTGGAGGAGGCAGCTGCAAACCTTGTGTAAATTTCAGGATTTTGCACTTACCTAACTCCTCTGAGTACCCAACTCCCCACACACCTAAAACACCATTGTTAACAATGTGGGTCTTTAAATCTTCTGAGGCTTCAAAAGCTGCAATCAGTTCAAAACTGTAGCTTGATCAAAGGCCTGTGTGTAAGGAAAAGAATGCTAAAAAAAGAAAATCTTTTGGAAAAATCATAATTTTGCCTCAGGCTAGATCTGAAGTACTAACCTACTGAGTTATACTTCCGAAGTTTAGAAGAGTGCTGTGTTTTCATCTTGGATATAGAAAGGTGGTGAATTGCCTTTGATTTCTCCTTCCTTGCTTTGAAACAAAGCAATTGTGAAAGTCTAATGCAATTGCATTCTAGCCAGTGTCCAGTGAGAAGATTCCCATGGGGCTCTTCAGCATCGTAGATTCATTCACTGCCCTTAACTGGCTTGTTGAACAAGGAGGTGTGAGTTTGGGAGTGGGTGGTTAAAATTAGTATATTTGGCACAGCAGAGAGTTGTCCATCACTGAAAAGAGAGATGATGAATATTGGTTCTAGGAATCTTCTCCTGAAATACACAATGCAAGGAGAGCTAGTAATGGTGAATGAGGAATGGGGCCAGGGATATGGAAGGCTGGACTACCCAGGACTTGAGGAATGGGCTATATCAGCCCATTCTGTATTCATAATGTACAACTGACAAGAGATCTTCACACTACTGTACTCTGACCCTCTGTCCCTTTTATAGACTCTAATGTCCTCATTTTCAAGTAAGATTGTGTGTGTGTGTGTGTTTTAAGTTAAAAGGGTAGTGGAACAAAAGTTGTTTGTACCTCTGCTTCCCCTCTCCTAAGAGAAATAAATTGTCCTTAGCTTTCTTTGCTATTACTTCCATTTGTTAGCAAAATTTGACTTTTACAGGCTTATGCTGATAACTAAGCCAGAATAAATGAAGTGAGAGATATACAGATTCATAACTGAAATGTGTAAGGGATTTACACAAAAGGATACAGTTTATGGTTTAATTCCTCAAGGAAAGTATCGTATGCAAGTGAGTCATTTTTGCATGACCTCAGCTGAGAAGAAGCTGGATTGAAAGAAATTCCAAAGGCATGGAAGAATGTCAGTCAGTTTACAAGAGGTATTTGGAAAATCATATATTTATTCATTCTGACACACCCCAAACACTGGATTTCACAATGCAGGAACAAATAAAAATGAAGAACAAAACACCAGTAAAGGAGTAGAATCTTACCTTAATAGGTAATGAATTATCAAGTGTATATTACAAAGGAAAAAAAGGGAAATAGAACAATGCTGTTGAAAAAACTTTATGTGATGATGAAAATGTTTACACCAACACTATTCAATACCAGTAGTCACTAGCCATATGGGACTACTGAGTGCTTAAAATATTTCTAATGTGAATAAATAACTGAGTTTTACCTTTTTCTCTAATTTTAGTTAATTTAAAATTAACATTTGGCTAGTGCTTCTCTCTTAGCCTGTCTCAAAAATAGCACTAAAGATGAAGAATACCAAATTCTTCTCTAAAATCTTTCACAATTTCATTGGCTGATCTCTGCCAAATATCTCCCTTGTATTTTATTTTCCTGTCTTTAAAATGGTGCTTACAATTCATGGTCTCTAAGTAAAAACGTTAGTGACATAATATGATTTAAATATAAGATTATTCAATATAAATGTCCTATTGATATATTTCTAATCTAAGAGGTAAGATATTTGGAAGTTAATTTCAACTTGTATTGAATTACTTGGGGTAGCATAATTACAGAAATGATAATGAAAAGTTCTCTCTGCTCAAAAAACTTAAACAAACATAGAAAGATAGATGTTGGGCCAGGCGCGGTGGCTTATGCCTGTAATCCCAGCACTTTGGGAAGCCAAGGTGGGTGGATGACCTGAGGTCAGGAGTTCGAGACCCGCCTGACCAACATGGAGAAACTCTGTCTCTACTAAAACTACAAAATTAGCTGGGTGTGGTAGCATGCGCCTATAATCCCAGCTACTTGGGAGGCTGAGGCAGGAGAATCACTTGAACCCGGGAGGCGAAGTTTGCAGTGAGCCGAGATTATGGCACTGCACTCCAGTCTGGGCAACAAGAGTGAAAAAAAAAAAAAAAAGAAACTCTGTCTCAAAAGTAGATGTTGATATTATTTCAATTAAGCAATAGGAAAATAGATGAAGGGGCAATAAACTCTGACTGGGAGAGTGTATTTGTCTATCTTCACACTGCTGATAAAGACATACCCGAGACTGGGTAATTTACAGAGAAAAAGAGGCTCAGTGGACTCACAGTTCCATGTGGCTGGGGAGGCCTCACCATCATAGTGGAAGGCAAAAGGCACATCTTACATGGTGGCAGACAAGAAAGAATGAGAGCCAAGTGAAAAGGGAAACCTCTTATTAAACCATCAGATCTCGTGAGACTTACTCACTGCCATGAGAACTGTATGAGTAAAAGCACCCCATGATTTGCTTATCTTCCACTGGGTCCCTCCAACAACACATGGGAATTATGGGAGCTACAGTTCATGATGAGATTTGTGTGGGGACAGAGAGCCAAACCATATCAGAGAGAATTGGGATATTGAAAGACAAAGTTGAATTTGGGCTGAGTATGACAGAGTAGGAAGGAAGGCCTTTCTAAGCAAAATAGTGTGGCATGAGCACAGGCATAGAGGGAAAGTCAGAGCCTTCAGTGCATGCTGAATTAGTCTGGTCTGGCTCTAAATGGGGCCTAAAATGCCCACTATGGATTTGTATTGATATTCTGGAGGCAAGGGAGTTAAATTAGAGCATTTGGGATAAATGAGAAACAAGATAAGATCTGTGATTTTGAAGAATAACTCTAGTGTCAGTGTCAATGAACTTTCAGAGAAAGATGTGCAGGGATGAAGATTAGTTGGGAGAATATAGAAAGTGGTCAAGCAAAGAGTAAAAAGATTGACTAGGATCCTAATGAAAGATCAATAAAAAGCGAGCATATAAGGATTGAGTAAAGTCCACAAAATCTGGTGGCCCAACTCATGTGGGTGTTTATGGAAGACAGCAAGACAAAGGTAACTAGGTTTTAAGTTTGAGTGGCTAAGTGATAACATTTATCAAAGCAGGGAGCAAGGAGAAGTCTGGGCTTGTTGATTTTGAAGCATTAGCTTGGCATCCATTTATACATTAACAAATAAATACAGACATGAATGTGAGTCTTCCCATAGACATTAGGCCTGCATCAGAATCAACATGTCCAAACCTGAGCAAACATCTCTTGGATGTCCAACTGGGTGTTGGAAATGCAAATCTTGGGCTCAAAAGAGAGGTCCGAAATAGATATGTGATTCATCTGAGTAGAAATGACACTGGAAGTTATAAAGGTGTGACTTTAGTTAAGAAGAGAACATTGTGTAGCTCACAAAAGAGGATAAGGGCAGGTCCTTGGGGGCAGGAGTCAGCAAGGGAGATGGAGAAGTAAAAATAGAATTTGAAGAACTCAGGAAGAAAGTAATCAAGTCAAGAAAATAATAGATTGTATATACTGAAATCTAAGAACCAAATAAAATGCAAACACAAAACATGCTGTTAATTACTTTCTGTAAATCACTTTCTACCTGAGCAGGCCCCAGAGTGGGACAAAGATAGGGAAACTCCATGTAAACAGGGGTTGTTTGACAGAAAGACCAATGACTGGAGGTGGGTAGGGTTTAAGAAGCAGTAGACACAGCAAAAGAGGTGTTCCCTGCGATGTGAGATCTCATATAGTTGAGGGGAAGATGGGAGTGGGGAGATGCTTTTGGTGCTCACATCACATCCCTGGACCCACTTAATTAGGCAGTTGAGACACTGGGTGAGCCAATGTTAGTTATCAGCATTGTCAAATAATCAACGATCAGTTGTTTCTTTCTATCTGGACCCTGAGCAAGTAGCATCAACTCTCTGAATCTTGGTTTCCTCCCATCGAAAAGAGGTTTAATTATAGGATTCATAGCAGTGAGGATTAAATAGGATGATGCATCTGACACAACTGGGGGTTAATTAATATTAGTTCCCTTCCATTTTTGCTTCTCTTCATGGCTTTGTATCAGGCACGCCCATCCAATGAGTGTTCCTAATGTGTCAGTGGAATGCAGTGTTTCCATGTTGGAAGAAATCTCAGGCCCCTGACAAAGGACAATTTTATCTCATCTGAAGCCGGTTCGATAAATACTTTGTTGCATAAATCAATGAATAATCACGAATCAGTCAATCAATCCTGTTCATTTAGCTCCCCCATCCAGGTCCTAACACTCTTGAACCACCTCTGACTGCTTGGAAATCAGAAATTTTGGGGTCAGTTTCTCCCCATTCACTTTGAAGCTTATCAATTCTAGCTTTGGGGGCATACAATTTAAAAAGAGTGAAAGACAGCCAAAAAGGTAACTACCTACATCAGACAATTTAGAAATTAACTGTTTTTATCCCATATGGCAGCAGAGGTATTAATGACTATTTTCCAGGGTAACAGAAATAGGATGCGGTGGGGTCAGGACTGAGAATTTTTTCAAGATAATGCCTGAATGGTCACACCATAGGGTCTGTATAATCCACTGAGAAAAAATATCATGTATCCGAGTAATTGAAGTCAATCTGTGTATGGTGGTTAGGGAGAAGAGTTATGGGTTAAGTTGATCTATCAGTCTGATCTGTATTTTATCACTGAAGGGGAAATATAAATATAGTTTTAAGAGGTATGTTCAAAGCTTATATCAAATAGTGCTTCTCTATAATGAGTGAGAGAGTTCAAAATATATGCTTTACTTCAGAAAATTGGCACATAAGGGAGCTAAATGAGCAGGATTGATTGAATGATTCACTGAGTAATTCACCCTTTTATGCAACAAAGTATTTATTGAACCATACCATGTTCCACACTAATTACCAGGAGCTAGAAAAAACTGTGGAGTAGATAAACAGGATCCCCGTTTTCACAGCATGCAGTCTAGTAGGTAGGATGCGCACTGCATAAGTAACTGTAAGAAAGATCAGTTTTTTGTTTTTTGTTTTTAGGACAGAGTCTCGCTCTGTCACCAGGCTGGAGTGCAGTGGCACAATCTCGGCTCACTGCAACCTCTGCCTCCTGGGTTCAAGTGCTTCCCCTGCCTCAGCCTCCCAAGTAGCTGGGACTACAGGTGCATGCCACCACGCCTAGCTAATTTTTGTATTTTTAGTCAAGATGGGGTTTTACCATGTTGGCCAGGATAGTCTCTATCTCTTGACCTCGTGATCTGCCCGCCTCAGCCTCCCAAAGTGCTGGGATTACAGGCATGAGCCACCACACCTGGCTGTAAGATCAGTTTTATGAAGGCATTATAGACACACACAAGAAGGGAGGCTTCACCTAACAGTGGGAGTATACTAACAACAATAATATGATTAGAGATAACAGTTGTACAGTGTTTACTATGGAACAGGCACTGTTTAAAACACTTTACATATATCATTTTTAAAAATCTACTTATCAACACTATGAAGTAAGTACTATTATTACCTCATTTTAACAGATGAAGGAACTGAGTCCCAGAAAGGTTCAGTAACGTGCCCAAGTTCGCATGGTCAGTATGTGGCAAAGGCAAGATTTTAATCCAGATGTGAGGCCCAAAAGTACACACACTTAGTAGCTGGAATTTATAAAAACAGATATATCTAAGCAATTTAATACATTGATCTGTTTTATCTCATGTATTTTAGGCCAGGAAGAGACACAGAGAAATCCATTTTTAACAGCCTGATTTATGAAAGCTATTATTGACCAGCTACTTTGGTAACTATAGTTGTAATACTTTTGACCTGTATTTTTATTGACTGCCATCTAGTTTTAGTGTCTGTCTCCAACAGAAGCCTGATCAGGCTGTAACCAGTGTGTACCTTCATAAGCCACATGACCTGTGTTTGTTCTCATGGGAACAAGAACAGCAAGAACGGTAGCTATTCCTCAGAACACAAAAGAGAAGATAAGCCCAAAAGATAGACTGTGTGAACTGAACAGGCTTTTTCACGGCCTTTCCCACACTTGCTGGTATTACAGAGGTGATGCAACCTGAGGCTCACGCATGATATCAATGTCCAACTGATGTTGCATGAATTGACACTCACTCTTCTATGGATACTGGAACAGATGCTTTTGGTGCTCACATTACATCCCTGGACCCACTTCTGAATCCTGTGCAGTTGTGTGGACAGTTCCATGTAGGCTTTTTGCTCTTCTGCTGCAGGGCTTTCATCAAAGTCAGGGCAACCTACTCAGCTCAGAAAGTGAGTGCAGGGAAGCTTTGCAGTGAAAGCTAAGCTACCAGGGGCAACTCTAAACCCATGAGGGGTGGAGCTACAACGTTATTTTAGTCTGTACAGTTAAGTCACAAAAGATGAAGCATAAAGACAGGAAGACAAATATTAGGACAAAACACATAATCATCCGAAAACTGGATGGTGCCAGGGAAAGGAATGAGAAATATAACAATATGTATTTTGTCATTGCTCATAGTAAGGAATTAAGAGTCCTTCAAAAGAAATAGAGGATTAAGGACATTGTGTAATGGCAATCATACAGAACAAATATGAAAACCTTTTAAGTCATATAGCCACAAAGCAAAGCAAATACAAATCTTACAGAAAATCATATAAAGTAAGAATAAAAACTGAGATGAAGGTGGTGTGAAATATTATATACTTCTAAGATCAAACATTATTTTCACATTAATAAATGTATTAATGGACGAAATTGCCTATTCAAAATCCCCAAAAAAGATATTTTTGGAAATTATAAAGCTAAATTTAATTGTAGGCTTTATACAACAGATACTTAAAACAAAACAAAAATAACTAAGAAAAGTTGTAAATTAAAATATGGGAAAATACATGTGAGGAAAATGCAAGCAAACAATTAGGAAAGCAGGGGTTACAACCTTAGTATTAGAAAAAGTAAATAGGGGCCAGGTGCGGTGGCTCATGCCTATAATCCCAGCACTTTGGGAGGCCGAGGTGGGTGGATCACGAGGTCAGGAGATCGAGACCATCCTGGCTAACACAGTGAGACCCCATCTCTACTAAAAATACAAAACTTAGCCGAGCATAGTGGTGGGTGCCTGTAGTCCCAGCTACTCGGCAGGCTGAGGCAAGAGAATGGAGTGAACCCAGGAGGCAGAGCCTGTAGTGAGCTGAGATGGTGCCACTGCACTCCAGCCTGGGTGACAGAGCGAGACTCCATCTCAAAAACAAACAAACAAACAACAACAACAACAAAAAAAAAAAACAGAAAAAGTAAATAGGGAGAAAAAAGGCATTTGATGATACAGTTATGGTCAACTTAGATTGGTAAAGAATGAAATTTACAATGGTGTTCAGTAATTAGGGATAGCCATATACCAAATAATGTAGTATTAATAGTCATAAAGTCAATAGCACAAGAAACACAAAGAAAAAAGAAGAATCATACTACGAGAAAGAGACTCTCACTATCTGTATTAGCCTGTCTCACATTGCCATAAAGAAATACCAGGGACTGGGTAATTTATAAAGAAAAGAGGTTTAATTGGCTCATATCCATAGGTTTAAGAGGAAAAATAGTGGCTTTTTCTCCTGGGGAGGCCTTAGGGAGCTTTTACTCATGATGGAAGGCAAAGCAGGAGCAGGCACACCTCACACGATGGGAGCAGGAGGACGAGAGAGAGAGGAGGGAGGTGCTACCTACTTTTGAACAACCAGATCTTGTGATAACTCAATAACTCATTATCACAAGAACACCACCAAGGGATGACGCTAAACCATTCACGAAGAATCCACTCCATGAATCCAATCACCTTCTACTAGGCCCCACCTCCAACACTGAGGATTACAATTTGACATGACATTTGGGCAGGGACACATATCCAAACCACATCATTCTGCCCCTGGCCCCTCCCAAATTTCATATCCTTCCCTGATTGCAAAATTCAATCATGCATTCCCAACAGTCCCCCAAAGTCTTAACTCATTCCAGCACAAACTCACAAGTCTACAGTTTAAAGGCTCATCTGAGACAAGGCTAGTCCCTTCTGCCTATGAGCCTGTAAAATCAAAAATAAGTTACTCCCAAGATGCAATGGAGGTATAAGCAATGGGTAAATACTTCTGTTTCAAAAGGGAGAAATTGACCAAAAGAAAGGTGCTACAGGCCCCATGCAAGTCCTAAACCCAGCAGGGCAGTCATTAAATCTTAAAGCTCCAAAATAATCTCCTTTAGCTTCATGTCCCACATCCAGGGCACTCTGGTGCAAGGGTAGGCTTCCAAGGCTTTGGGCAGCTCTGTCACTGTGGCTTTGCAGGGTTCAGCCCCCACAGGTGCTCTCAAGGGCTGGCATTGTATGCCTGCAACTTTTTCAGGCACAGGGTGCAAACTGCTGGTTGTTCTACCATTCTGGGGTCTGGAGATGGTGGCCCTCTTCTCACAGTTCCACTAGGCACTTTTCTAGTAGGGGTTCTCCATGAGGGCTCCACCCATGCAACAGACTTCTGCATGGACATCTAGGCTTTTCCATACATCTTCTGAAATCTAGATGAAGGCTCCCAAGCCTCAACTCTTACACTCTATGCACCCACAGGCTTAACACCACATGGAAGCCACCAAGGCTTATGGATTGCACCCTGTGAAGCAGTGGCCCAAACTGTATCTGGGCCCCTTTGGGCCATGGCTGAAGTGGCTAGGATGCAGGGAGCAGTGTCCTGAGGCTGCACAGGGAGGCAAGGTCTGGACTTGGTCCATAAAATCATTCTTCTCTCCTAGATCTCTGAGCCTGTGATGGAAGGGGCTGCCACGAAGGTCTCTGAAATGCCTTTGAGGCCTTTTCCCCATTTTCTTGGCTATTAGCAGTTAGCTGCTTCTTTTTACTTTTGCAAATTTCTGCAGCCTGCTTGAATTCCTTAACTGAAAATGGGCTTTTCTTTTCTATTGCATGGCCAGACTGCTCATTTTCCAAACTTTAAAAGCTCTGCTTCCTTTTTAAATACAAGTTCCAGTTTTAGGTTATTTATTTGCTCATGCATATGAACATAGGTTGTTAGAGACAGCCAGGCCATATCTTGAATGCTTTGATGCTTAGAAATTTCTTTTACAGATACCCTAAATCATTCCTCTCAAAAGTTCCACAGATCCCTAGAGCAGGGACACAATACAGCTAGGCTCTTTGCTAAAGCATAGCAAAAGTGACCTTAACTCCAGTTCCCAATAAGTTTCTCATTTCCATCTGAGACTTCCTCATCCTGAACTTCATTGTCCATATCACTGTCAGCACCTTGGTCACAACCATTCAACAAGTCTCTAAGAAGTTCCAAACTTTCCCTCATCTCCTTGTCTTCATCTGAACTCTTCACACTTTTCCCACCTCTACCCATTACCCAGTTACACAGCTGCTTCATTTTCAGGTATTTTTATAGCAATACTCCACTCCTTAGTATGAATTTTCTGTATTAATTCCTTCTCATATTGCTATAAAGAAATACCAGAAACTGGGTAATTTATGATGAAAAGAGGTTTAATTGGCTCACGGTTGCACAGCCTGTATAGGAAAGACAGTGGCTTCTGCTTCTGGGGAGGCATCAGGAAACAAAGCAGAAGAAACTTTGGTGGAAGGCAAAGCAGGAGCAGGCACATCTCACATGGTGGAAGCAGAAGAAAGAGGTGGGGGGAGATGCTACTCACTTTTAAACAACCAGATCTTGTGATAACTTGATAACTCATTCACTCACTATCAGCACTAAGAGGATGATGCTAAACTATTCATGAAGGATCCACCCCATGAATCCAACCACCTCCCACCAGGCCCCACCTCCAACACTGAGGATTACAAATTTACATGATATTTGGGTGGACACACAGATATAAACCATATCACTATCATTTTATGTTTAATCAAGTTTTTAAAATAAGGATATAGGGGACCTAAATAACATAATTAATAAGACTCTTCTACTTGATTTTCTACTCTGAAAGCAGAACATGTTTTCAGGTACCCATGGAACAATCACAAATCTTGGCCACAAAGAAAACTTGTCAAATCCTAAAAATAAATAATAATAAAGGTAACAATCTCAGACCTATGTATTACACTAAAATTAATGTAGTAGAAATTAAAAAATAAACAAAAATACCATGCTACCTCTAAATTAGAAGAATCTTTTGAAAAAAATACTCTTGGGTCAAAGATTCAAATACATATTCGCAGGATGGATTTGGTTGGAGAGGTTCTTGACAGAAAATACCTAACATGAAAGTCTTACATCAGGAAACAAGAAAGAATACAAATAGATGAGTTAAACATTCAGATTAAAAAGTTAGGGGAAAAACCCACAACAAATCTTATAAAAGTAGAAATAATTAATGAGATAAATATAAAAATACACATTAAAATAATGAGATAACACAATTACAAAATTTATAATCAAATTTCTGAGTTATTTTCTTGAAAAGTCTATAAAATTTCAATCCGTTAGCTAACCTAATTATGAAAAAAAGACAACTTAAAACTACTTAAACAAAAAATTACAATATGAGAAGTTCCCAAAAGCTTATTGAAAGAAACTGAAGATGCAACTTGGCTCAATACTTTGCAAGTAAATTTGAAGAAGTTAATGGAATAATGACCATTCAAAATGATCACATTCTAATCCCTCAGATTTGTAAATGTTACCTTATTTGGAACAAGTGTCTTTACAGATGTGATTAAGCTAAAGATTTTGAGATGAGATTATCCCATATATCCAGATGGCCCCTAAATGCAATGATGCAATGACAAGTGTCCTTTTAAAAAAGAAACAAACAAGGAGAAGGCAAGATGACCATAGAAGAACAGACTAGACTTATGTGGGCCACAAGCCAAGAAACACCTAGAACCACCAGAAGCTGGAAGAAGCACAGTACGGAACCTCCCCTAGAGCCTTCAAACAGAATAGGGTTATGCTGACACCATGGTTTCAGACCTCTGGCTTCCAGAACTGTGAGAGAGTGGCTTTCTATTGTTTTAAGTCTTCTAGTTGGTGGTAATTTGTTACAGCAGCCCAGGAAATTAGTAACAGAATGAAATACTTGAATCTTAAGTGCACAATTCTCCACATATTTTTAATTTAAAATGTTGTATCTATCACTTCCATTTCCTTTTTTCTGTGCTAACTCCTGTCCCCATAGTCTCACCTTCTAGCCCCCATTTATAGCACATGCAAAGGCCCTGGGGCAAGAAAGAAAGTAGCCTGTTCAAGAAACTGGAAGAAGACCAGTGTCTCCAGAGTATAGTAAACAGAGGAGTGGGTGGCACCTGATAAAAGTTTTTCCTGACAAAAGACAATTCCCAGTGTAAAATGAATTCCGGTACCAGATATTAAGCTAATGTGTACTAACTCATCTATGCACTCTTTATCTGATGTGGTTGCTTAAGGTCTAGGTGAGTTACACAATGAAACAATTAGCGGATAGCATAAAAATAAAAAGAGTAAGGACAAATTAGTGAAGCAGAAAGATCTCCTTTATAACAAGAGTAGCTACATTGACTTCAAATGCTTCAACCCAAGAATGGATTTAAACAAACACGTACGACACATTAAAGATTGGAGCCACAAATGTGCTGTTTCATAAACAGTGGCAGTTACTTCAACATCTCAACCTACTCAGTATATTCAAATAAAATGAAAAGACTTAGAGCAAATGATTGCTTCTGCCTATTTTTATTTCATTGTTTGGCTGTTTGCATTACTATACACTCAATATTTTTCTCATAGATTATTAAAAGAAATCAGAAACAGCTGCTGCTGGCTGAAAGATTATTTGAACTACCATATCACTCCTCTTAACACACACACACACACACGCACACACACACTAGCACTGAACCATGGTCAAGTAGGCAGTGATAAAAAATGTTCAATCAGAAATAATGTGCATCCTGCCCTCCCTCTGACTCCAAGATAAATACATCAAGTCTTTAAAGGGCAAAGAATTAACAATTGTTTTCATCCCCTTCTTTTCTATTTCCTTAAAATCATGGATACTCTTACTTTAGTTCGAGATTTTTGTTGAATCTGCAAGTGTATCCAGTCTACTTCCAGATTAAATCCCCAATATTATTTTTTAGTGTCTTCATCTACTTTTGTGAGTTAGCACTATCTTGCTAGCAGTTACTTAATGAGGTGTATGGTAATATATTTGGTACAGACTACTTTGCCTACATAACTACTCAGGTGCAACTATTTTCCTCTTCTAATAAGAACTTGTACTCTTCAGATCCAGGCATTTCAGATCAATATTGTCTTCTGTTTTCTAGAAAGCTAACATATAATTCAAGGAATCTCTGTTATATATTTATTATAATACTCTTATCATTTGGAGATGTATTTGGAAAACTACATCTCTTTCCCTTCTGTCCAGCTTGGTTTAGATTAGAGAAGTATGTGGGAGCATGAGAAAACCCCATTGGAAAGTGGGCAAGGGACATGAACAGACATTTCTCAAAAGAAGACATACATGCAGCCAACAAGCATATGAATAAAGCTCAATATCACTGATCATTAATCATCTCTCACCAGTCGGAATAGCTATTATTAAGTCAAAAAATAACAGATGCTGGCAAGGTAGTGCAGAAAATGGAATACTTATACACAGTTGGTGGGAGTGTACATTGGTTCAACCATTGTGGAAAACAGTATGGTGATTCCTCAAAGAGGTAGAAGCAGAATTTCCATTTAACCTAGCAATCCCATTACTGGATATGTGCCCAGAGGTATATGAATCGTTCTACCATAAAGACACATGCATGTGAATGTTCACTGCAGCACTATTCATGATAGCAAAGACATGGAATCCACCTAAATGCCCATCAATGACAGATTGGATTAAAAAATGTGGCACATATACACCATGGAATATTATGCACCCATAAAAGAGAACAAGATCATGTCTTTTGCTGGAACATGAATGGAGCTGGAGGCTATTATCCTTAGCAAACTAATGCAAGAACACAAAACCAAATACTGCATGTTCTCACTTATAAGTGGGAGCTAAATGATAAGAACTCATGAACACAAAGAAGTTAACAACAGACACTGAGATCTACTTGAGAGGGGAGGGTGAGAGGAGGGGGAGCAGCAGAAAAGATACTATTGGGTACTGGGCTTAACACCTGAGTGATGAAATAATCTGTATAACAAACCCCCACGACATATGTTGATCTATGTAACACACCTGTATATGTACCCTCAAACCTAAAATAGAAGTTAAAAAGAATTTATTATAGTTAAATTATATAGCATGTTTCACACAACCTTCAGCTTCATCTCCTGATATAGTTTTTTTTTTTTTTTTTCTTATTAAGGTTTTTTTTTTTTTTTTTTTGAGACGGAGTCTCACTCTGTCGCCCAGGCTGGAGTGCAGTGGCGTAATCTCAGCTCACTGAAAGCTCCACCTCCTGGGTTCTCGCCATTCTCCTGCCTCAGCCTCCCAAGTAGCTGGGACTACAGGTGCATGCCGCCATGCCTAGCTTTTTTTTTTTAGTAGAGACAGGGTTTCACCATGTTAGCCAGGATGGTCTCGATCTCCTGACCTCGTGATCTGCCTGCCTCAGCCTCCCAAAGTGCTGGGATTACAGGCGTGAGCCACTGCGCCTGGCCTACTTCTGATACAATTTTATGAGTTGGAGAGGCATTATTATCACATTTGACAAATGAGAAGTGTGATCAACATTGAAGTGAATCGACAAATGCTGAAGTGGTGGGGGGAGAGCCTGGAGAATTGGGTGCCCTCACTCCTCACCTGGGCCTTTACCCATGAATCGTGAACCTCTGCCTTAAACAACTGCCTAAGGAAATGTGACTATGCTTATTCCGTCTCTACGAGAAACTGTTCAGGAGGTATAAGGCAAGTGACTCCCATCACAAGCGAGGGACTCTTCAATAAGAAAAGATATATATCATAAAAGTGACATTTCATTTAAGTATTCATGGATGCTTTGCATGTTCAAGGAGCTTTTCCAGGCACTGGGAATGGAGTAAAGAGTAAACAGGTGCAATTTCAGGCCTAAAAGAAAGCAGAAGCTTGTAGGAAAATAGGCAATGAATTCACAATCACAACAATAATCACATAATGAAAAGTATTTGGGGATTTTTTCAAAGATAGGCACGGATTTTATGAAGCACAGATTTTATGAGTAAGTATCTGAAATCAAGTCTATATCACCAGGTGAAAACTCCTTGAAGATATGATACTTAATTTGAAACCTGAAGGCCAGCAAGTTGGAATAGGGCATTTTAGACAGCACATGTAAAAGCTCTGCAAGAAAGAAAGTGGCACTTTTAAAATGCTGGAGGAAGGTCAGTATGTCGACAGCATGGTCAGCAGGGGTATAGGTCATGCCTACCTTCAGAGGTAGACCCAGGCCAGTTCATAGAGCCTTGTGGGTTTGCTAAAAATTTTGAATATTTCCAAAATGAAATGGGAAGGCGCTAAACAGTTTTATGTAGAGGATTAATATGCTCTAACTTCTCATAGTAAACAATCACTTTAGCTGCTCATCAGAGAGAAGGACAAAAGTTGAAAGAAGAATTAGGAAGTTCAAACTAGAAATATAATAGAGAGCTGGTTGATATGGTTTGGGTCTGTGTCCCCACCCAGATCTCACCTTGAATTGTAATAATCCCCAAGTGTCAAGGGGGGGATGAGGTAGAGATAATTGAATCACGGGGGTGGTTCCCCCATACTGTTCTCGTGATAGTGAGTGAATTCTCCCGAGAGCTGATGGTTTTCTAAGGGGCTTCCCCCTTGGCTGGGCGTTCATTCTCTCTCCTGCCACCCTGTGAAGAGGTGTCTGCTGCTATAAGCTTCTTGACGCCTCCACAGCCATGTGCAACTAAGACAATTAGACAACTTTTTTCTTTACAAATTACCCAGTCTTGGGCAGTTATTTATAGCAGCGTGAGAACAGACTAACACACTGGTAGATTCTTTCTTCTTTTTCCTGAATGACTTAATCTTATTTTGCTAACTTTAATAATCTGAGATCTCAGATATCTTGCCACATAAATAGCTATTTTATTCTTTATCTAAAGTTGATTTCTTATTAATGTTATTACTCTAGAAACTGTAAGTGCCTTCCTTATATATGTGATTTATGCAGAGACATTTTGGTTATTAGAGATGATATTAGGAAAATATCAATTTTCCAGGATTTTTGATTAACAAAAGCAACGTAGGACTCACATTTTTGCAGGGTTCACAATTATCTCTACCACATTTCTCAAGAGGCTCTCTGGTAACTTTCATTCCAGATCAGTGACAAAGATGACAGAAATTGTTGCTATCGTAGCTCATTTACACGCAAGATGAAACCAGCGGGACAGATGTTCCTAAAAAGAATAAAATGCAATTTAAGAAAATAACTCTCTTTGAACTTTGAAAACGACGTGGAGGAAATTTGGATTCTGATTTCAAAAGGCAGGATTTGTGAAGAGTAATGATTTTACAGCATCCCACCCCACTCCCTTCTTTCTGGTTGAACTGATGGATGCTCCGACCTACAGCATTTGTACTGATTCTACATTGATCTTTTTCTGCATTGGGCCTGACTTAAGGGAATCTGACAGCACTGGGCCAAAAAATCAGTAACATTTATTAGGCCTTTGGTTACTGAACAAGCACAGAGACAACGAAAAACTTAACTAAAGATTGTGTTTATACACTTGACACGTGTCAGGTAAGATATCTGGTTCACATACAATAAAAATGAAATGTGGATTTCTCTGGAACTTGCAACTTACAGGACTTACTCAAATGGGCATTAAAAAGGTGCAACATGACTGCTTTTCTCTATAAAGGAAGGATATTTAAATTGAGACAGTGGAGAAATGCACATTATACAGATACATCTTCCATCTAGAAAAGAATTCTTGCTTTTTTTCTTTTATTGGCACAGACAGAGAAGAGGAGTGGTGTGTCTGTTTGTTTGTTTTTCAAATGTTTAAATGTCACTCAAGAGAAAGTTTTTCCTATATTTCTATGAGACTTGTCTTATCACCAGAATTCAAGTCTACAATCTCTTATACACAATTCCAAAATTGAAAATTCTGAAACTGTAAATGTTTTTGCAATTTTGGCTCCAAAGCTCTTTGAGTGGCAAAATCTGCCTTAATCTTTATTCTACTAAGAATATTTATTTCACTGTATAAATCTTAATGTATTTATTGTGTGGTGTACCCTCAGGCCTGTATATGCAGAATATTTAGAATATACACTGTATTTCCTTTCTAAAATCTAAAATATTTTGAATTTTCACCTAAGAGTTTTGGATAAAGGAATGTGAACCTATGCCACAGAGAAAAGAAAATTCAGCTCACTGAGTCTGATTCCCTCCAAGCTCCTATCGCTGTGGGCAAGTGCTGAAAGACTCATCATATTGGGAAATGAAGTCCTTGTCCAAATGACCTGATGAATCACTTCCTTCCTTTTTGGCCAGTCTGGTCTGTTCATGGGTCACTGAAGACAGGAGTCAAAGAATCACTGTGTTTTAGAACTGACGTGCTGATCTAAATTTTAGATTCTAAAATATGCTCTGTTGACTAAGCTGCATTGCCTGGTAACAAAGACAATCACAATGAGGATTCATTCATTGCATAAATATTTACTGAGCACCTATTATGAAATGTCAAACATGTTGTAACAGAAAAAGAACTCAGATACAAGTCAGGAGAACTGGGTTCAAATTGATTTAGCCATCTAACTCCTGTATAGTTTGGCAAGTCACTTAACTTCTCTTTCTCTCTAGATACTTATGATAATTAAATTTAATAATATACTCAAAAGCACATTTGTACATTTTATTGAGCTTCTGTGCTAAATGCCTTACATGTACCATATAAAGAATTATTATGTGCAGAGAATAAGATTGGTGGACATACTAGGATGTGTAAAACACCCACCCTCAAAGAGCAAACTGATAGAGGAGTAACATATGCACCTACAGAACTATGCCAGGCTTTTATTTTTTTTAATCACTGATAGGCAGCACTAAAATAATTTTGGAAGATAAGCTGCTCTGAGTCCTTGCCAGAAAAATATGGAAGGGGGAAGGGAGAAAGAAGCATCTGAAAGGAATTTCATCTAAAACAGCTGCCTTGCTAAGTCCCTGTTTCAAATTGCCTGTTAGCTGATCTGACTTAAGACTTTTTTTTTTTTTTTTAATCAAGAAACAAAATCTGTGGGGTTTGCTAGTTCAATTCATTTGCACATTTCTCACAGCTACATATGGCAGGACTGGAATGATCAAATTTCCTTCGGCTTTATCATAAATCACAGAGATTCCAATGTGTCCTTCACAGCTTTAAGTTTTCAAAACCATCATGACTAATGAAATATTTATTCTGAGACCTACAGCCACTTGCATGGAGTCACGTTCCTTAGAGGAGAGACTTTGACAAAGAGCCCATCAAAAAAGCAGCTGGGGGCCCCCGACCCTGGCCCCACTACCCTTCTCCACTTTTGGCCTTTGCATCTGCCACCTTCAGGTTACCAAATGGCATCTCTCATAAACTGTGAGCACAGGCCTTTTGCTCAATTCGACAGCTTTCACTTGGAAACTAATCAAACTTTAAGGATTCGACTTAAGAGCAGAAAAAGGCTTTCTCAAGGTTTTATTACTTTGTAAAATGTATTAGGTTACAAATCAAGTTAATTTTAAAAGAGAACCTAGTTATTTTTACTAGATGGTTTAACAGTTTTCGCTGTTATATAAAGCCAAACAACCAAAATCAGGTAAATTTGCCTACAAATTGGCTGTTGGCCAAGTGTTTGCAGAAAAACTAGGTTGAACCCATTTGCTGCAAAAGCAACAATGAGTAAAATGATGAAGAGGCTGGGCCGACATAGAAATGTAGTCCTTCCTCCTTGAGATTGCTGACCGAATGTAGATTGACGAAGATCCTGTGGAGATGTCTTCCATGCTCCTTTGCAATGTTTCTTGGCTATTCCTCCCATCAAGAATGGCAATCATTAAAAAGTCAGGAAACAACAGGTGCTGGAGAGAATGTGGAGAAATAGGAACACTTTTACACTGTTGGTGGGACTGTAAACTAGTTCAACCATTATGGAAAACAGTATGGCGATTCCTCAAGGATCTAGAACTAGATGTACCATATGACCCAGCCATCCCCTTACTGGGTATATACCCAAAGGATTATAAATCATGCTGCTATAAAGACACATGCACACGTATGTTCATTGCGGCACTATTCACAATAGCAAAGACTTGGAATCAACCCAAATGTCCATCAGTGACAGACTGGATTAAGAAAATGTGGCACATATACACCATGGAATACTATGCAGCCATAAAAAAGGATGAGTTTGTGTCCTTTGTAGGGACATGGATGCAGCTAGAAACCATCATTCTTAGCAAACTATCACAAGAACAGAAAACCAAACACTGCATGTTCTCACTCATAGGTGGGAAGTGAACAATGAGATCACTTGGACTCGGGAAGGGCAACATCACACAACGGGGCCTATCATGGGGAGGGGGGATGGGGGAGGGATTGCACT
Source organism: Theropithecus gelada (assembly GCF_003255815.1). NCBI lineage: Eukaryota > Metazoa > Chordata > Mammalia > Primates > Cercopithecidae > Theropithecus > Theropithecus gelada. Next base: position 29,748,667 of record NC_037680.1, read on the forward strand.
GGTAGTTATACCTGATGTAAATGACGAGTTGATGGGTGCTGATGAGTTGATGGGTGCAGCACACAAACATGGCACAGGTATACATATGTAACAAACCTGCACGTTATGCACATGTACCCTAGAACTTAAAGTATAATAATAATAATAAATTTAAAACAAAACAAAACAAAACAAGCAAACAAAAGAAAACAAAACAAAAAAAGAAGTGAAATCCATTTCTCCTTCTCTTGTCTGATCTGTCTGTATGGACAGCTTTCACCAACAGAATGGGACAAGAGTGGCAGTGCCAGTTCTGGCCCAGGTTTTAAGAGTTCTTACAACTTTTGCTTTTGCTCTCTTGTAACACTGACTGAGACTGCCATGTAAAGGAACTGGCCCAGTCCCTCTGAGGACGGGAACCCATTGAAAAGAGAGCGTAAGTGCCCCAGCCAGCAAGACGAGTGAAGCCATCTTGTTCCTTCTGGCTAGGATGACATTCTAGCTAAATGCAACCATGCAGATAAGCCCAAGTGAAAGCAGCAGAAAAGTTACCCAATCACCTCACAACATTATGAGAAATAAATTATTGTGGTTTATGCTTCTATGTTTTAGGGACACCTGTATTCTGATTTTGGCCTTGCCACTAATTAGTTGTTGACAAGATGTTTGATTCTATGTAGTTTATCTCACATCTCAAAGGTGGAAACGTGAACTATGTAAAAACTAAAGTCCCTTCTTGTTTCTGTGTTATGGAAACTTCTCCCAAATCTGCAAACTTGAATTGATCCTTGATGGCAGAAAGCTGTAAAGGTTCAGTAAAAATAACCAGGTTGGGCACAGTGGCTCACGCCTGTAATCCCAGCACTTTGGGAGGCTGAGGTCGGTGGGTCACGAGGTTAGGAGTTCAAGACCAGCCTGGCCAACATGGTGAAACCCCTCTCTACTAAAAAAAAAAAATATATATATATATATATATATACACACACACAAAAAAATTGCTGGGCACAGTGGCAGGTGCCTGTAATCCCAGCTACTCCGGAACTCCAGAGGCTGAGGCAGGAGAATTGTTTGAACCCAGGTGGCAGAGGTTGCAATGTGCTGAGATCGCGCCACGGCACTCCAGCTTGGATGACAGAGCCAGACTCCATCTCAAAAAAAAAAAAAAAAAAAAAAAAACAGCGAGAGAGAGAGAATAACCAGCAAGAAAAATCTTAGATAGTGGTGGCTCCTGTTGTGGTGGGATAACAAACATCTCAAAAACATGCTGGCAAACACATAAAGTAATTGTTACATGCAACATTGAAATGTAAATTAGAAATTCATGCTTTTGGGAAAAGTCAGGGACTTGGGTAGACAAAGTATAGAAGAAATAGATTCTGTTTGAACAAGAATTGTTCTGCTTTGTTTTCTATCATTGTGGTTGAAGAGCATTTTGCAAATGAGTGCGGGTAGTTAGCTATTACCATGGGTCAGGTGCACACAGTATGCATAAGTCAACTGTCAGGAGCCAAAATGAGTCCATCTGCTCCCTTTAAAAATCTTTTCCAGTTATTCATTTCTGCTTTTTTATGCACCAACAACATTATCTCTTGCAGATACTCTGCATAATTGGTGATTTCTGATTGCCTGCTGAAATTCTGTCTTGATGCTGATGGTAATCACTGCCTGATGGGAACATTTCATTCTTCAGCATGTGTAGTCATAATTATTTTAGATTCCTATGTAAAGTTAATCAACCCTGAAGGGGAATCCCTGGATGTCACCACAGAGGTAACATCTAACATTTCTGCTATTTTACTTTGTCTGATCTTTGTTGAATAAGTAATCATCTTCTGTTTACAAAACTAGCCTAGTAAAATTGAAAGTATTATGTGAAGCATAATGTGTGTCTTTGGCAGATAAATATACCTAGTTATTGATATGTGCTGAATATCATTATTTTAAAAAATAGAGTTACACTGAATGAATGAAATAGGCACCAGGTAATGTATTTCATTCTTTCTTAAATTGCCTAGAAAGGCTAAGTTAAACAAGGAAATATTAGCAATTGCCTTCCCTGGTACTTTCCTCAGATTTTTCTTACCTGCCGTGACTGTTACCAGTAATGCTGAATGGAAAATTTGTGACATTTTCTATAATAAGACAATTTCGATACCAACATAACATACAATATCAAAGATATTTCTAGTCTCAAATACCTGCTGCTATGGCAACTTCCAAAGAACTCACTTTTCAAAATATTTGGATATACTGAGAGCACGTTAAAAATTTATTGACTTTTCCAAAACTCTCTGATTTGAATTAAGGCCTATTTTTATCAACCTGTTAAAAATTATTTCTGTTCATTATAATTTTTGTCAACTAGTTTTAGAGGCTAAACCCTAGGAGATAAGAAACCAAATAGATTAAGATTTCAAGAATTAAAACATGAGATGATTGAAAATATTACATGTATATTGAGATTCTGATGCAATTAAGGCCAGTGTTGTTTGGCGTTCTCTGTTGGAAATCATGCCCAATAGATGTAAACCGTAGGATATCATATTATGGTTTTTGGGTTTTTTTTTTTGAAGATTAAATATTAATCCTGTGGCTTTTTCTCAGAACATATAGGCCAGTTTTGGGAAGTAATGACAGGTGTAGAAATTACAAGGGGCTACTCTATCCACATCTGCACATTGTCACGTTTGACTGGTGTTGGGCAGTGTTAATTGCTGGAGCGAACAGTCTGTTTTTGCTGCAGTGGGAATCATCTCTCTGATCTCTTTGAAAGAAGCTGTGTACATTTAGGAAAGAAAGCAGACTGTAGGATGTTGTCATTGCCCCAGTATGGCTGTATGTACAGCTAACATTCACAAGATATCAAGACCGTGAAAAAAATATTCCAGAAACTAAATTTTCTCCATAACTTTCTAAAGAAAAGCATTTTATGAAAACATTCTGCATAGTGGCTGAAGATTGCTGTACATAAGTGTGTTAATCAGATGAAAGAAGTTAACTATAGGAAACTTTCTCCATCTCAGGAAGACTTAATGATAAGCTTCTATGCTATTTTCAATTCTGTTTCATTGTTTCTATATATATATATATATGATATCTTTTTTTTTTTTGAGACAGAGTCTTGCTCTGTCACCTAGGTTGGAGTGCATTGGCACAATATTGGTTCACTACAGCCTCCACCTCTCGGTTTCAAGTGATTCTCCTGCCTCAGCCTGGGGTTACAGGCACCTACCACCACGCTCAGCTAATTTTGGTATTTTTAGTAGAGATGGAGTTTCACTGTGTTGGCCAGGCTGGTTTTGAACTCCTGACCTCAAGTAATCCACCCACCTCGGCCTCCCAAAGTGCTGGGATTACAGGCGTGAGCCACCATGCTCAGCCAATGTTTCTTTAATCTTTTAAAAACCCAATAATAAACCCAGATCAGATATTTTGCCCTGATATTAAAAAAATAAAAATTTATTTGAATTATGTATAAAGTCATTATAAAAGACACGGACTTTAATAAGAATCTCTTCATAGATAGAATTTCATTGATTTTTCTTCCAAAGTTCAGACAACTTTATTATCTGAATTGTTACTGTCTTAGAGTTACAGTTGAATGTAGCTAAAATAGAACTGAAAAACTCTTTAGAATGTTCTGATTCTCTGTTGAATAAAACTTGGTCTTCAAGGAAAGCCTGGCCTCTCAGGACATTTACATTTACATTATACTAACTGGAGGTCAGTATAAATCTGACAACAAAATGAAAAGTGCAAAATCCACCAGTGAGCTCAAATTCAGAGGGCAGATTCCAGGCTCAGCTATCCCATTCTTCATTCTATATTTCTGACTAAAACTCTTAGAGTCAGAGCTTCGTAACACAAATAAATTGAAAGTCTGAAGTGACCTACAACATTATCTATTCCAATCCTTTCATTTTAGAGATCAGTTGAGGCAGAGAGATGGTAAGGAACTTGCCTAAGATCACTTGTCTACTTTGAATGCGTGCTAGGACTAGAATCCCAATCTCTGGGGCCTGCTTTTCTCATTCACCAAATGAGGTTGGACTGGATATACTCACAGGTCCAGCTTTATTCTTTTATGTTGTCTCCATATACAGTAAGTACTGGAAGAGACCAAGGATCTGAATATCTTTGGTACCCCTGCTCCATCTCAAGGGACATTTCTATCCAAGGAGAGGTGGGAAGAAAGAAAAAATTCAACGTGCACATTTTGTCTTGGAAACTCCTTTTGTAACCCACTACTGATGTAGTCAGTGCTAGCAGGCTCATCCTGGATATTCATGAGATTAACTTATTAAAACATAACCCCAGTTTCTTAGGAAGAGAAGCCAAAAAAGCTCTCATTAGAATTGCATTTCTATTCATGCAAATGTCTGGTTTTGCTTCAAAAACCGGCCAGTCCATGCCGGGTTTAAAGTTGCATCATGGTTGCATGATGGATCATGGATGAGTGAACAAATTTCAGCTCTCAAATATTTTTGGCCAGAGTTGAAAGTTAGAACGTATCGGGTAATACGGCGCAAACATTCCTCCCCAGCCCCATGTCCATTCCACCCTTTTAAGTAATAGAATCTCCAATTTTTAAATAGGCATGCAGCCTCTCAAAATATAGGTTTTAATTTCCTGTCTTCTTTTCAGTTAGTTACGGCCATATGACTAACATGACTAAGCTTTTCAGGATTTCTCAACATTGCCACTATTGACATTTTGGGATGAATAATTGTTAGTTGTGGGGGGCTGTTCTGTGCCTTGTGAAAATGTTAGCACCATCCCTGGCCTCTTCCCATAGGATGCCAGTAGTCTCTGCTGCCTCCCACCCCCCATCCCAGTTGCGACAACCAAAAATATCTGGAGACATTGTCAACTATCAGCTAAGGGACAAAATGTACCCCAGTTGAGGACCACTGAGTTAAAATAATGTAAGTGAAAGCATCCTATTCCACTTCTAAGGAGTATCTTTAAATAGGATGTTCTTTATTATTTCATCTTTCCTGCTGTGATGGCTGGAGCTTGAGCAGCTATTTAGAACAAACGTGAGGCAGTGCATTATTAAAGACAGAAGTGGAACATGATATAGGAAGAGAGATTCCCTATGATCAGTGGAGCCACCCTACAGCCATAGGTCTGCACACCTCTAGACATTTTACATAAGAGCAACATAAACTTCTTTCTCCTTTATTTCCTTGTTATGTTGGGTTCTCTAATAAGGACACAGTTTTCTCCACCTTATTTTCAATCCCTTTCTGGTTTCCTAGAACACAGTTATGTAAAGCGGGAAATATTTATAATCACAATTCAGAAGCAATTGACTGGTCATTAAAGAATCTAAATGTAAAGATCCCTCCTTCCTCACATAAATTTTTTGATAAGCCAAATTGAAGGTACACAAATGTAGATCAGTGGCTTGGAAACTTAGCTATATATTAGAATCATCTGGAGAGCTTTTAAAAAATCCTCATGCCCAAGCTGCATCCGAGACAACTTCCAGCGGAATTTCTGGGAGTGGGACCCAGGCATCAGTGCTGTTTGCAATGCTGTTTGGGTAATTCCTGTATGTGCAGCCACATTTTAGCGCTGCTTGTGTAGAGCATTTTTCTTCAAGTTCCGCTTGCAGTTAATTAACCTTGGCTGCTCATATTTGCCTTGTAAAGGTAAGGTATATGTTACATCATGCACTGGAAATATTCTGCAAAATATTATGTTTTTGCTTCTGGAGATATTCACATTTTAGGTGCAAATGGTTAGTGTGGGCCAGATATAATTTTGTACCAGTCAGCAAAATCTGGCTGCAGAAATATTTTGATAACTCATGTTGCTGAAAATAATTGAGCTCATTAAATGGTAAGTTCCATCCCCACTGTTCCCTCAACACACACACACACACACACACACACACACTTTAACATAATCAGTAAAGGCTGATGAACTTGGTAGAAAGTAGTTTTGCTCTGATGGTTAAAAGTTAATAGAATGAAGCCTTCTGTAGGTGAATGTGTGGCTGCTATTGGGCTCAGATGAATTTTGAAACCAAATTAGATTCATTTTAATTTTCCCCAGAAGAATAAGCAAAACAACTGTTAGGTTGAATTGCAGTTTTTGCCGTTACTGTAATGTAAATCAGACCTAGTGTCATCCATGGTGTAGTTTTGCAAGAAGAAGAATCTTCCATACCATACCATCACCAACTCCATCTATTTCAATGAAGACAACCTTGATTAGGGATCAGGAGGACAAATGACAGTTTGCACTGTTCTTATTTCCTTTTTGTCCATTATCTTCAAAGAATATTTTATTCAACGTCTACTGTTAAAAGGTTCTTAATGAAGCTGCAATATATGCATGATCTGAGAAATATTACAACAGGCTGTCATCACAGAAACCATTCTCCAATAATGGGGTTTCTGTTAATGCTAAAGCAGGTGAAAAGAGGGAAGAAAGAAGAAAAGGGAACAAACATGCATTGCATTTCTACAATAAGTCAGTCACTGCAGTAGGCAAGTTATTTGTATTATCTCTAAACAGTAATTTAAAAACATATTAACACATCAAGGTACTTACGAGAGGTACAGTAAGTTGGAGGTTAAATAAACTTGAAAGATCATCTACAGGTTAGAAAACTGACTACTTGCCTGGGCTCACTTTGCTGCCTGGGACAAAACTGGGTGCAAAATGATGATCTCCTAGCTCACGGTGGGCGTTCTCATTTCCTGCCTCTGTCCCTACCCACTCATTATTTACAGAATCTAGTGAGCAGAGGCTTTTCCTCTTCATCAAGAACAGAATAAGGAAATTGGTTTACGCTGCAATACAAAAGATTTAAGATGCAAGACAATTTCCTGATGCCAACATCTGCTTACCATAAGAGGACAACATGGAAGATCTCTTTTATGATGTAATTGCTTGTCATCTATTTATGAGAGTAAATCTCAGTAGACTTGGCTAAAGGTAAAGAGTACAGGGTCTAGTGTAACAATTCTATGAAATGTCTTCAGCATCCATAGCATGTACAGAGAAGGCTGAGAACTTTGCTTGGGCTCAGCTTATCACCACCTGGCTGGCAATGGTCAGGGATGGCCTTATCATCATAGCTTATTCAAGACTAATAGCAACAATAGCCCATACTCATCTCACATGTACTGTGGATGAGCATTGCCCATGGCACTTAACATGTCTTTGTATTATTCCCATTTTGTAGATTAGGAAACCAAGAAATTTATTTGCTTAAGGTCATGTAATGCCATCAGCAAGGGTGGAAGCTGGATACAAACTCACATGGTTTTCTTTCTATGGTTCTGACTTTAGACTGCTAGCTGTGAGCTCTGTGCCATAAATACAATTATTAATGTGGTTCTAAAAAGGACATGCTCCAGATGCTATATTTTAGGTTCTATCAAGAAAATCAAGGCATCAGATTATTTCCAAAATCACAGTAAAGTGATTCTCAGAAATTGCCAGTCAGAAGTGAAATAGTCAATGGCGGCTAAGGTTTTTGCTATCATGCTAAGATTTGGGTAGGAGAGTCTGCCCTGTGGCCATCATCTGGACAGCACCTGGGGCAGGATTACTTACAGGGTTCAAACCTTGTTTTATCAAGGCTTAGTAGGAACTTTGGAAGTTAGCCTCTGGGAGGAACAAAAATGGGAGGGGGAAGAAGCATACAGCATTCAGACTGGAAAAAGGGTTCCTCGTATATCAAAGGCATATGTTTCTACAATAGGTAGCCTCATGGTGAGCCCCCATTTTTCTGGCTTAGAGAAAAATTATCTGGATCTGTCCAGTGCTCTATCTATCTAGATCTGGAATCTTTTGATATTCAGCAACTCAAAGGTAATTAAGTGACAGAGAAGTGGGTAGTTCATTTAATGCGTGCTATGATTTGGATGCAGTTTGCACCGTTAAGTATTCTGTTGAAATTTGATCCCCAGTGTTGGAGGGGAGCCTGGTGGGAGAGGTGTTTGGATTGTTGGGGCAGCTACCTTGTGAATGGTTTGGTGCCATTCTCGTGGGGAGTGAGTTGTTGAGAATTGTTGTTGAAAAGAGTCTGGCACCTCTCTCTCTTCCTGTGGCTTCCTTCCTCTCACCATGTATGCTTGCCCCCTGTTCACTGTCCATCATGAGTGGAAGCTTCCTGAGGCCCTCACCAGAAGCACATGCTGGTCCCATGCTCCTTGTACAACCTACAGAACAATGAAACAAACAAACAATAAAACCTCTTTTCTTTCTAAATTACCAATCAGATAGTCCTTTGTAGCAACACAAACAGACTAAGACAAAGTGTTTCCCTCAGAATCTGCTGCTTGCTGAAGAGTTTGGGGAATGCAAAGAGGGTATACAAATTTAGCACCAGATAGTGGATTGGACAAAACAACATCCAATCTTCCTTTCAGCGAAGAGTCCTATAAGCCTAAAGGAAATGGAGAATTAAAGTTTAATGTGGCCAATTCTGGACATCACACAGCAAAAACAAGAAATAACCCATGTGCAACACCTAGGAGATGGAGCGGATGTGTTTCATGGTCCAGGCAGCTTCCGTACTCTGTCACCGCTTGGGAATCTAACAACCATCAGAGCTAACGATGAAATGACTGAAAGCTCAGGCACTTCAGTACTATTTTCCTGAGCTAGCTGCGTACTGATTTAGACACATGTTTCAAAAGTGCTAAATGAAATCCTATTCCCAAATTATGAAACTAAATATTTTCCTTAGACATATCTCACATTGTTCCGTATATCAGGGAAATTTCCCATGACCCTTGGAGTCACCCCTATTTATTTGCTCCCATACACACTTTTTCTGGGATGTAAGACAATCCGGTTGAAAGCTAACATGTAAGTATCCAGTGGCATGTCAAACAAAGCTGTTATTTTATAAGGAAGAAGTGAAAGCTCATTTCAGAAACTGAAGCTTCTCAGGAATGAATTAAAATGGTTTGGTAGGCATTCCTTGAAGCCTATCAGAAAATTACAAGTATTGTTTAGTTAGGAGATAGGAATTAACTAGTTTCTAAAATGCCTGAGTTTGGGATGAAGAATTTCAACAACTTTGTGCATTCATGATGGAGAATCCAACTAAAAAAAAAAAGTGCCACCTACATAGTTTTATCACTGTGAAAACAAGGAACGGGTTTAAGCTATTATGTTAACAGAGATTTTTAAGATACGCCATGAAAAAAATTGCATTTCAAGCAGCTGACACACCAAAGGCAGTTAAATTTGGTTTAATTGTTGATTGCTTTGCAGAGTCAGAGACAGAAAATTAATTAAAGTCAACACTCAGTAGACTTGGTTGCTATTAAGTAGCATTTGAAATCTGATTTAATTCACAAAATGACTGATGGAAAGCACAACAGCCCAATTTTTCAAATCAAGCAAAATTTATTGTTTACCTCACTGATAAATGTTTAAATCTAAATGAGCCAAAGAACACAAACAGGCACAAGTGGCAAAATCAATTTAAAACTCACAAAGACCCAAAACAATTATCAAAGCAAGTGACAAAGGCAAATATTTTAGTGGCATAACAGCAAGGGGTTATATTGCTGAATACACTACTGTTCAAGCTGTCCCAATCACTTAAATTCATCATGTCCTTTCAAAGTACCCAGTATTCTTTCTGTTTTTGTTATTTTTCTTCCTTTCTTTCTCATTACCTTGAGCAAAAAAAAAAAATGATTTGTTTTCATCTCTCTAGCAAAGAAACCAGACAAGCAGCAAATGATAATAACAGTAGTGACATATTTAGGCTTGCCAGGGGGGCGGTGGGAGGGCGGGGATGTTAAACAAGAGTAGAAGACCAATACAAACATAAAACATTTTAAAATATGATTCTATATATTTCTATCTTATTAGACTCTCATTTCTACATCATGTTGGCTGACAATAGCATCTCTCTTCTAGCTTCTAAATGTCTATCTCTAAATTTCTAAAAATTAGTTTTCTAAGTTTTATGTACTGGATTTCACTATTCTAGATGTATTTTGTCTTTGTCTTGCCATTTCTGTGATGACTTCTGAGTCTTCACTATGACAGGATAACAAAGAATGCATAAAATTTCTGCATTTTAACATTGACTTTTCTATTTAATTTGTATACTGTTAGGAATGGGTAAAATATGTGTATCTTTTTTTTTTTTTTTTTGAGACGGAGTCTTGCTCTGTCACCCAGGGTGGAGTGCAGTGGCACAATCTTGGCTCCCTGCAAGCTCCACCTTCCAGGTTCACACCATTCTCCTGCCTCAGCCTCCCTAGTAGCTGGGACTACAGGTGCCCACCATCACACCTGTCTAATTTTTTGTATTTTTAGTAGAGATGGGTTTTCACCATGTTAGCCAGAATGGTGTCGATCTCCTGACCTCATGATCCGCCCACCTCGGCCTCCCAAAGTGCTGAGATTACAGGCGTGAGCCACCGTGCTCGGCCATAATTCCTATTTTTACAACTTGTGGTTATGATGATAATATGCTGTAAGTTTTAATTTTATTGTATATTGTAAAATATATACTCAGTATTGAGGATTTTCTTTAATATGCTAGAGTTTATATTATTCAATGATTATAAATTTTTTGAATATTGCTTTTTGAAGTACTGACCTATAGGGATGGTAGGTGCCATATATTATTCCCTCCAGCCTACAGATTCATTTCTTTATGGATTACTTTTATTTCCATTATTAACCATTGCTAGATCAGCTGGAGAACCTCCATTTGCAGCTCAGGGCCACTCTCTAGCCATCTCTGCCCTGTTCAGTGCCTGTTGGCAGAGGCTGCTCCACACACTGCATCAGTGGGCTCTGTGGCCCTCCATCTTCCTGTTGGGTTTGACATCTGGTGGAAGATCAGAAGGCAAGAAAAGAGCAAAGTTAGGGTGTTTATTCCCTCTGGTTTCCTCCCTGTGAGGCCTCTTTACATTGGCAGAACTACAACCAAAGGCCACACCTCTTGCCAGATAGCACTTTCCACACAAGGCCCCTTTCTGGATTCCAGTAAAGGTTCCTTTCACTGTCACCTTAAGCCCGGACGTGGAAAGCCTGCTGCTGCCACTACCTCTGAGGCATTGCTCCCTCGTTTTCAGACTGCTTTTACCCTCTTTACAACTTCGTAAATCATTCTTTTTATTAATCTCCTTAAATTACCCTTCTTGGATGTGCCATGCGTGTTTTGTCAGAGCCTGGTCTGATAATGAGGCTGAGTGTATTTCCATTTGTTAGGATATTTTTCTATGTGATAACTTTCATGTATCATGATTTGTTCTCTAAAGGATTTGTTGTATTTTAAAATAATCCACAAAATATACAAAATAAAATAAAATGAATATTGGTAAGAAAAGGAAAAAAAAGACAAAGGGAAAAATAAGGGCAAGGACTTAACTAAAATTGGGAATTATATTAGCATGTGAGAAGTGGAAGCCATTTTGTCTCCAAACTTGCTAACAGACAAAGCCAAAGAGAAAAAATATTTAAAAAAGAAGTTCAGGCTGGGCATGGTGGTTCACACCTGTAATCCTAGCACTTTGGGAGGCCAAGGCGGGTGGATCATGAGGTCAAGAGATCGAGACCATCCTGGCCAACATGGTGAAACCCCATCTCTACTAAAAATACAAAAATTAGCTGGGCGTGGCCTGTAGTCCCAGATACTCGGGAGGCTGAGGCAAGAGAATCACTTGAACCCGGAAGGCGGAGGTTGCAGTGAGCCGAGAATGCTCCAGTCTGGCGACAGAGCAAGACTCCATCTCAAAAAAAAAAAAAAAAAAAAAAAAAAAAGTTCATAGGTGAAATACAACATTTGTCACATCAAGAACAGAGAAAACTCCTTTAAGGTAAAGAGGAAACAATGATGCAATAAATGGCACCTTTAACCACATTCTGAATGTCCCAATCAGATGAAAATATTTTCCCCAAAGTGACAAAATACTACTATCTGATTTGTATAATGTTTGCTAAGAGGAATCTTTACTAGTTTAATAACAGTCATGTTTTCATCTTCTGGAGTGATAGGAGCTAACTTTTAATGGGTTTTAACTTTTAATGAGTTATAATGAGTGAGTTTGGAGTCTTATGCTTTGTGTCTGTTTTTGTTTAAAAATATGTTTAAATAATTTCAGAATTGATTTGCAACCATCAAAATGATCAGGCACTAAGAAGAACAAAGCTAGATTAAAGATAGATTGCACTATATATGTTTATTTAATCAACCTAGGATTAAAATGATTATACATGAGCAAAACTGTGGCGCTGGATTGGCATATATAGATTATAAATTAAGAGACCCTAAGAAAACATTTTTCCCCTAATAAATTGTAATTATCACCACAGCCTATTGGCGGCGCTAATCTGGAGAGATGTTAACACCACTAGAATATAAACTCATACTCATAATATTAATAATATAATCATGTAGTGCTTTATAATTTGAAGAGGATTATGGCGCACACACACTGTTTTAATCCCACCACAGTTTGGTGAGACAGTCACTGCTGTCCTCATTTTTATAAATTAGGAGAATGAGTGCAAAAAGGTGAGGTGACTTGCCCAAGGTCTTACAGATGGTGTATGTCAGAGCTCAGAGTAGAACCCCAGAGATCTTTCAATGGGGATCTAGTGTGTTTATTGTATCATAGTCTATGACTCAATGCTTAGGGAAGCTGAGGGGAGAGGGAGGGAGGAGGAATCCTCATGTGGAAAAGCAATATTATACCTACAACTAGAGAGAAAAGACTCGAGTGTATAAATTCCAGTGATTGAAGTTTAGAAAGGACTTTAGAAACCATTCAGTTCAGCCCCATGTTTTGTAGCTGTACAAACCTGAAATGGCTAAGATTCCCCAAATGGCTTCGTTTTCATTCCCTCTGATTTGTAATACTTTTCTCAAAGGAGTGCTAAGCCAAGTGAAAGAATCTTTCAATTAAATATATGTAAATCTTTGAATAATGAAGCTGGCAACTTGGAGTATGATTTTTCAAAAGGCATCTTTTGAATTAAAAGCAATCACAATTCATTTTTGGACGAGTCTTAAACTCAAGTGACAATACAGTTTACAGTCACCATTCCCAAGCTGCACTTAGGTGCCCTAGGGTGGTGCAGGGAACTCACAGGGGCTACAAGGTATTTTAAACTTTGGAGGGAAACATGGTATTAACTGACGTCTGCCAATAGCATGAGACCTGCTAGCTCAAGGTAGTTTAAACATTTAAACATAGTTTAAACATTATTAGATCATGCTACATTCTTTTCCATGACAGCTTCTTATTGTAAAGCTGAGTTTTTGGCAACTGACACAATAAAAACAAATATGGCACCACAATCAGTGTGAATTAGGAAATGAGGATAGCCATACCTAATCTGATTTCCAGGATTTGAAAAGCTGTGCAGTGCCCAGTAGGTGCACACAGCCTGTTAGTAACTGATTGTGGCTATGTACCAGTGAACTAAAATATATTTTATATTAATATATATGTATTATGTTTTAAATGGCTCTTAAGTTGTTAGGACGTAAAACTAAGTTGTTTTGACTTAGCTACTTAATAAATGAAACTCAAATATATCTTGGCCTTGGGACAATGTGAAAAAAAATTACTGTAATACTAAAGGTACCATGAACCCAAGCAAGTTTGGGCATCTTTGTCCTAATGGTAAAGAATGTGGACTCCAGGGTTAGCATGTCAGCTTCACCACTTACCACCTGTGCTACTTTGAGCCAAACCTCTCTCTGCCTCCATTTCTTCATCTATAATATGGAGCTTATAGTGGGACATACAACAATAGTTTTTGCATGGATTAGTAGGTCAGCGTATGTAAGCTAGGTAGAAGAAAGCCAGTCACAGAGTATTTTTTCTATTAGTATTAGCCATTATGCTTATATGATAAGCTTTCACTACAGGCCTTCCGATTGCAGAATGTGCCTGCTCAGTCAAATAAAGAAAATGCAAGCTTGGGGACGCTGTGCATGTGGAGCCTGTGACCTAGAGAACTTTCTTCCTTCATTCCTTTTATTGTTTGTTTTATGTGGAAGGAAGCATACCAGAAATTTTTTGGAGAAATTTCAGCTAGCATTCAGTGCTTTCTCAGTCAGAATTCCAGAGAAGGTAAGGCGTTTCAATGTTTCACACACAGCTTCAGAAATGTGCATGTGTACCTTTTGCTTGGTAAACAGAACTGAAATAACTTCAGTCCCTGGCAAGGTGAGTGTCTGCACTGATCATCCTTTTGAGGAAATGACCTTTGAAACAATTGCTATACCTATTCCCACATCGAGAATTAGCTTTCACTTTCTTCTCTGTGGATCTTTATAGCTGTTCACAGCTATATTTTGGAAATGTCACATCTCTTGAGCTGTGTTTTGTCTGACTTCCCATGTAATTATGAGTTTCTAAAGAAGAGGTGTATTTCATTTCTTTTTAAAGTTGTCTCTTTTTTTCTAACAATTACTGTGTACCTATTTTATGCCCCGAAAGTAGCATAATAGCTTCTAGAGAACAAAAGATTCTGTTTCAGATATTAAATAAGCAAAGATTTAACAATATGCAAATTAATTACAGCAGATTCATACTATTATAAGTTATAGTTTTAGAAATTATTCAATGACATTCTTAAACACAATATACTAATAAGCAAAAAGAATACAAAATTGTACTATCAATATGGAACTAGTTTTATAAAAATGGAAATTAGATATATTTAGATATATGTATGTACACCCATTTTAGAAGTCTGAAAAAATACAGCAAATATGATTAGATATATGCAAACACTTCATTTCACTTACATTTTGGTTCAGTTATTTTAACTGAAAGAGACAGAATATACAACTAACATTAAATAATAAAGATATTTCATCATCACAGATGTCTAGAGAAGGCTTACAAGCATTCCAAGGAACTAATATAAATATGTCATTTTATTAAAATTATTTCTAGCGATGGCCAGCATAAGTACATGTGAATACATGATCCCTTAAGAAGTTCATTTGTAAGTCCACAGGCTTAGGTTTGCCTAAAATATAAACTATAGCAAGGTGCTGCTCTAGCAGGGACATGTGTGGCAGAATATAACAAACAAATCAGTTTACAAACTAGATATTTGCATACTTATTCTCATATAAAATCATAACTAAAGTTAATCCTTTTGTTATATTAGAGCACTGAAGCATAAAAACAATGAAATTAATGGTACATGAATGATAAGGCATCATGACTTGAGGTCATTGCCAAATTGTCCCAATAGATGTTAGTTTTAATAAGCTTGGAGATTTTAATAAATATTTATTTGGCCATCTGGAGATTGTGTATTATAGCATTAAACTGGTCATATTAATTATATGCTTTAATTATTTCTAGACTCCCATAGCTTTTGTTGTTACCTGGAATACCAGAAAATTTCAAGATAATAATTAAATGTGAGGTTTAATATCATCTCCAGAGCAGGGACCTTGTGCAGCATGTGCTTACCAATGATAATAACAGTTAATAATATAAATAATCAATGATGTTAAAGTTAGTTAAAATCAAATTTTTTTCAAAATTTCTCAATATAGCACATAATAAAATAAACCTAGTCATTTGGTTAATTAGTCATCACTCTTGATTTTAAAAAAAGGAGTGAAGGGGTTAGAAATATAAAGGATAAGAAAATGTAATAAGAAAGCTAGTGAGTATTTGGCCAAATAAGAACAGAACTGAATAATATCTCATGTAACCATATATATAGGTGGGATATAAGGAAATATCCAAAGTGTGGCCTAGTGCACTCAGAAAAATTAGTATCACCCCCACGTTCTGTTATGAACAATTTCAAACCTAAAGGAAATTTGCAAAACTTGTACAATGAGCACCTGTATGTTCACCACCTACATTCTAGCAAATATTTTGTACCCAAAAGAAGCATTAGAAAACAGAGAAAAGAGAAGAAGTCATTCAGGGTGGCAGTTAAAAAAAAGTACAATAAACAACTATCCTTATATCAAAAATAAATAGTAGGAAATAAAATTAAATATAAGATCCCATTCACAATAACAGCAAAATATTAAAATATCAAGAAAGCAACAAGAAATGTGAATGATATACATAAAGGGAAATATTTATTTTTCTGAGTTACATTAGATAGTAAATAGGAAAGCATACACTCTTGATTTTAAAAAAATCACTCATCATTAAGATGTAAATTCACCTTAAAATAATGTTGAATTTATTTGCCATCTTAATTAAAAGTAATCAAATTACCTTTTACAAAAACACTATTGAAATTTGTTTGAAGGAATACACTTGTGTAAAGTGAGGAAAAATATGAAAAAAATCTAAAAGGGGAGAAAAATATGCAACATATTAAAATGTTTCAAAAAGCAATGTTCAAAAATGGTGGCACAAGAATAGACAAGGAAATCAATGGAGGAATCTGTAAGAGCCAGAAATACATTCCTAGAAAAACTGAAATTTTAGTGTGTTAAAATGGGGTTGCCAAACTGTTGGGGAAAGAGGTACTATTTAGTACATGTTGTTGGTTCATATGTGTAGCTATTTGGACAAAATGCACTTACTCTTTACTTCATAATAAATTCTACACAAATTAAAGTTTTTAACTTTTTTTAAAATGTAAAATAACCAAAGACAAAACTTTTTTGGTAATCTTGGACTAGGAAAGACATTTCTCAGTATAACAAAAATCTGTAAGTAATAAACTAAAATCCAGATAAGTTTCTTTCAAACACTTATGTTTAATGCAAAACATTATAAACAAAGTGAAACAATAATACAAATGGCAAAGAAAAATAGAGTTGTTACATATGTGACTGAAAGGATTAATTTAATACATAAAAACTTTCATGTAAATCAATAAGAATAAGGCAAATTACTCTGTAGGAATTTGGACAGAAGATATGAGAATGGAAAGAAATACAAATCAACAGAAAACACTAAAATTGCATGGCCTTGCTCTTAAATAAAAACAAGATACATTGCTTAAGTCTTTTAAGAAAGACTTAAAATTTATAAATAATACTGCGCATTAATAAAGTCTAAAGAAAATGCATGCATTAGCTAAGAGGTTAATGAATTATATCTAAATTATTCGTGATTAAGAATTAAGAAAACCTAAACATAAGGATATGAATAGGTGCCCAAAATATATTGTGAAGGGAAAAAGCAAGTTATAGAACAGCACATAGTATGAGATGATTTTGTTAAAAAAAAAAAAAAGTACATACACGCATGCCCTGCATAATGACATTTTGGTTAATGATGGACAATGGTGGTCCTGTAAGATTATAATACTGGGCCAGGTGGGAGGCCAAGGTGGGCTAATCACTTGAGGCCAGGAGTTCGAGACCAGCCTGGTCAACACAGCAAAACCCCGTCTCTGCTAAAATATACAACAAGAAGAAAATCAGTGGAGTATGGTGGTGCAGGCCTATAATCTCAGCTACTCATGGGGCTGAAGCACGAGAATCACTTGAACTCGGGAGGCAGAGATTGCAGCGAGCCAAGATCACACCACTGCACTCCAGCCTGCGCAACACAGCGAGGCTCTGTAGCAAAATAAATAAATAAATAAGATTATAATACTATAGTTTTACTGTACCTTTTCTGTGTTTAGATGTGTTTAAATACACAAGTACCACTGTGCTATAATTGCCTACAGTATTTAATACAGTAACATGCTGTACAGGTGTGTAGCCTAGGAACAATAGGCTATCCCATCTATTGTAGGTGTGTAGTAGGCTATACCAGCTAGGTTTGTGTAAGTGTACTCTGATGTTTGCACAATGACATCATCTATGATGTTTCTCCAAAAGTATCAAGTATCCCCATTGTTAAGTGACACATCACTATAAACTCATATATATGTATGTTCACATATTTATATGTGTAGAAGTCCATATACCAAACTATTTTCAGTGTCAACTTCTCAGAAGTGAGATGATAAAGAATAGGAAAAAGAGTCATAGGGACATTTATTTTTCTTCCATAAAACTTCACATTTTGGGATTTTAAAATTTTAACTATATAAGAATCTTTTTATTTTTTTCAATAATCATAGGCTAATATTTTTTTTTTTCTTTTTTTGAGACAGAGTCTTCCTCTGTCGCCCAGGCTGGAAGTGCAGTGGCATGTTCTTGGCTCACTGCAAGCTCCACCTCCCAGGTTAACACCATTCTCCTGCCTCAGCCTCTTGAGTAGCTGGGACTACAGGCACCAGCCACTGCACCCAGCTAATTTTTTGTATTTTTAGTAGAGACGGGGTTTCACCGTGTTAGCCAGGATGGTCTTGATCTCCTGACCTCGTGATCCGCACGCCTCGGCCTCCCAAAGTGCTAGGATTACATTTTATAATGGAAGAAAATGTAAAAGACTAAAACACTTTAAGTAAAAAAAAAAAAAAAAAAAAAAAAAAAAAAATGATTAAAATAGTTGACAAAAGAAAAAGAAAATCAATTCTGCAGCTTCTTTAGTGAGAAAAGACTGGATTTCACAGCCCCATGCTTAATGTGTCTTATTATATCTGAGTTAACTGTGTAGTTACACGGTTTCTATCTTCATAAAGTCCTTGTTTAAGGAGCATGCCAAGCATTATTATAGATAGGTATCAGGAATAAGAGAACTCCACCTGCCAACTGTGGTCTCAATTCTGTTGCTCAAGAGAGGCAGAACAGATGCAACCCCCCATAGCATGAGGCTCTCAGAGCCTCATTTGTGCCTGAGTAGACCACAACTTTAACTTACAGCAGACATTTGTTATAGCTACCTTTTGTTCTATACTTACTATGTGCCAAATGCAGCTCTAAACTCTTCAAATTATTAACTGATTTGAATCTCATTAACAATCCCATAAGGTTATTATCCCTTTTAGTATTTTCAGTGTACAGATTAAAAAAAAAAAAAAAAAAACTCAAGTCTAAAAGGCTCAGTAACTTCCTTAATGACACATATCTGGAATGATGTTCATATGCTAATTCAGGATTTCCTAATTCTAATGCTCATATGGCTTTGCTATACTTAGAGTAGTGGAGTATCTAGTGAAGGGAATTTTTGGGGGGAGGATGGAAAAGAAAACAACTATTGATATACAAGCTTGTATCGTGGTTAGAGAGAGCTTGGGCAAATGTATGCAAGATCACAGGCCTTCCGAAATTTCTGCTCAATTTTCAAAGCTACTGTGACCTGTCAGGGTGGTCATTGCCAATGCACAATGGCTGGGAAGGACAACAAAAGCTCCAAAGATAAAATTTGCTTGATGGCAAGAAAAAAATAGGGTCAGATCTATGTTATGAGTGTTTGAATACCAGAACCTGACCTAGTTTTATTTATGTTAGCAGAAAGGGTTTCTGTGAATATAAAGACTTTGGTAGAAGAGGCTATCTTAGAATGAGATGCCCTTAGATGATATTTCAAGTATTAAAATCTCTGGGGTCAAAGTCCTGCACTAGTAGAAGTGACTAAAATATGAGTTTCAGACTCAAGCAATCCTGCTTCAGATACAAATGACATGCAGAACGTGCTGCTTGAATAGCAGCAGCAGATCTCTTTTGTCTGGGTCTTTAGATGCTCAGCAGGTCTCTGGCTTTGCTGGCAACGGTCATGATGAAAGGGGTGGGATCCAGACTGTTACAGCTGGTCTCTAGAATTGGTTATGATGTTCCCATCCTGAAGAGAGTGTGTGGGAGTCATAGTCCAGGGCAGCTGGGAGCAAACAGGACCATCCCTTTGCACAAGTATAAGCATCCTAGGGGAATTCCTAGAAATACTGGGGAGGAGGTACCCTTAAAGAGGGGTGCTGGGTTTCCTGTTACTCTGGGCTGGAGATTACTGAGTGATGTACTCTGAGGCAAATTATTCACAAACCACGTTGTGAAACAGCATTTCACCAGATGCATTTTCATGGCAGGCTTGTTGAAGGCAGAAAAACTGAGCAAGATTGGGACATCTTCTGGAAGTTTTGAAAGAAAAAAATGGTACCTGATGGCCAGGAAGTGTGACTATCAACATAATTCCCAAGCAGTGAAATGGGTTTCTGATTTGGTAGAAGTTCTAGAATATTGATCGTGACTGAAACATCACACACAAGCAAATCTAAGTGAAATGTAACCATGGCCACTGGCTCGTGAGCAGTGAGTAAATAATGCCCACTGTCCAGCATAAAATAGAGCTTAATGGAGTGAGAGCAAAGTGGCAAGTAATTAAAAGCCACTTCTAACAATCAAGTGTGAATGCCCCACGGGAAGGATATGTTCTGGACAGCTGGCCACAAACGACTGGGGACCTCTTTCACTAAATGATAAGCCAATATACTTACTCTGTAATAAAAGGCTTCCTTCCTAGCCATTTGCATGGACATACAATCTGAAGATTTCATGTGGTGATCTCTGATTCAAAGATTTCCTTAGTTAAGCAAATTACTAAAGCAAAAACTTTCATGACCTGGAAGGAAAAAGGAAACAGAGCAACCAAGGATTCTGCCTATATATGGCAAGATTGAGCCTATTCCCCCATGAATGTGGAACTCACCGAGTGTGGACACTCAGTGTTGTGCTTCACACCTTCACAAGCATGAAGAATAAGGCTAGTTTGTTTCCCAGGTTGACTAATGTAGATTGCAGCCATCCCAAATATAGAAGGGATTAACTAATCGGACTCACTTCCTGCTATTACCAAGCATTGAAACTTGCAGTTGACCTTGATGTAGGTTTTAAGGGGTGGAACACCTAGCCTTTGTCTTCCACGTATCACCTTCTCCTAGCCCCAGCTCTCATCACCAACATGAAGATGTGGTTCACTGAGTGTTGAACACCTCCTTTTGTGGTAAGTACAATGACAAGTATACCCATCACATTGAATGCAAAGTGGCCCATTGTGAAAATAGGTCACACATGCTGTTTCTATGTCGTAAATACCAAGGCTACCTAGACATTGTTTTTAGAAAATAGTGTCTAATGTGTTTTTGCTTGTGTAAGTCTTTCATGAAGCCTTGATCATTTTCTGCCGTCACCTCTTCCTCAACATTTAGAGGAAACAGCTTCCAACTACTTCTCATCTTTTCCTGTTTTCTAACACCGTCCCCACCCCGCCCCCCGCCCAGAGACTTTCTTTCTTCTACCCCATAGGATTATTTTATGCCTGACATCTACCCCTACCATGTTGAGCCTCCATATCCTGTCATAACATGAAGCCTGTACTCTCATGTAGGCCCACATTCTCAGGCTCCTCTTCATGCAGCCACCATGAGAAATTTAGCTTCTTTTTTGATCTCTGTTCTCTCATGAAAAATTGGCTTTTAACCTTTCTTGGTGGTAGGCAAAATGAAAGGCTCAAGCAGAGGTTGGGAAAGGATGTGAACCCTATCCAGGCTAATAATAATCGTTATTCTATGATACCTGCTTGTGATCTTTAGTGCTGTTTGTTTATTTTTCATTTTTTGCTATTGATGATGTTGTTTGTTTCATTAACTGTTTTGTGGCCAGGTGCAGTGGCTCATGCCTGTAATCCCGGTACTTTGGGAGGCCAAGACGGGTGGAGTTATTTTGGTTTCAAAACAAGAATTGTGATTTCTCTCCTTTGGAAATATCTCTCGCAACCTCACTCTTTCTTTTTACTTTGCTGGATTGCACAGTTGCTAACTTACTGCATGCTTAGGGCACAGAATACAAAGCATTCCCTTAATGACTCCAGATTTCACATGGAGAACTCAGACACATGTTTCCCATTTTTCTCCCTTTTGTGCTGCATATTTGTGCTGTATCATTTTATTGGTAATGGGAGAGATGCCAGAATATTTACAAGATCATGATGATGGGAGCATGCTGTTATTTGTACTATGTCTGGATAATACCAACATAATCAATCAAAATGGAAACATTTGGTCAAATAATCATTTTCAAAATCATTAGTATAATGCTAATAGCTTTGAGTATTTAACCAAACTTACAGTTATTTGGACATGATCAGAAACAAACTTAGCAGAGTACCTTGTAAACACTCTGTTTCCAAAAAATGAAGAAATTTTGTGGAATTTTGTGTAGTTGCAGCTTCACTCAGGAAAATAGGACTCCATCAGCAGCACCAGCACTGATATTCTAAAGGAGACATAAGCAAGTTGCTTAACCATGCCATGCCTCAGCTTCCTCCTTTACAAGATGAACATTACTAAATCTTATTTATTTTGGGGGACCTTTGGGAATATAATGAAAACTGTGAACCCTCATGGATAAATACAACATGAAACTTGCAAGCGACTTCTAGAGGTTTTACAGACATCCTAAAATCAATCCACACATCTCGTAGGGAGTTGTTAAGAACTCTTATGACTGACGACTTTTGAAGTCTTGTTAGTTGAACATTTTATGATTCTGTGAATTTTCTCCTCTATCCTCAACCATTCCTTTACCATGAACTCCTACAATGCATATTATGTGGGAGTTGTAGATTTGCTAAAACGTGCTTTGTTGCCAATCTAGTACTGCTTCTACATTCTGTGGCTTCTTTTCCTGAGCAAAGATTCTCATAGAATTAAGAAACATGAAGAATCAGTATCTATTCCTGTCTCACAACCATCCAGGCATGACTGACAAGCACCACCTTCTGGAGGAAACAGGTAGTAAATGTCAAAGTTGACGATCCTTGACGCAGCTATGCTTTTCTCGGGTACCCAGGGCCCAATCTCTCCCTGACTTCAGCATCAGTCTTACCCCACACTTCTTAAGCAATCTCTTTTTCCTTACTCTAACCAATGGTGAAGCTACCTTTTGCCTGGGGAACCTACAAAATGGTTTGAGTCTAAAAATTAATTATATTAATTGAAAGAATTCTACCTTTCATTAGAAATCTCATAGTAACAAACTTCAGATCATTTGGAGATACTAGGCTAGAGTTCATACTAGAGGCCATATGTCAAAGGACTTTCATATGACTTGTCATTAAAATGTGGTGAAGTAGTTTAAAGTACTTAGTGGGAATAGGGAAGGGACTATGAAAACAACAAATGATCTTGGATGTAACAATGATGAATTAATTAAAATAATGTTCCACTGTAGCCCTATGCATAACAAAGCATCAAAAGAGTGATTCAAAAGATTTATTTTAAGTATGCACAATAGTTTTGGATAAATAGCTATTCTTGCTTTTTCATATGCATGGTAAGTTTTTATACATACTTTGGATTAGTTGTAAGATACAAATTTATTAAATAACAGAATTGCCAGAAATTGTTTGTGGATATCCTTATTATGACTCAAAACACTTAATTTTCTGTTACAATTTTTATAGAAGGCTTTTTTGTCTCAAAATTTTTTCTCTGGTTCACTGGGATCAGATCAATGTTTAAATGAAACCATTTGCCCTGTGGGAATCCCTAGGAGTGGTAAGTTCTATAAGGGTTTTCTCCATTGTCAAATTGAAAGACCCCATCCCATTTATATCTTGTTTTAATGTAAGAGGCAAGAATGACTATGTTTCCTGAGAAATGATCCTTTTCTTTAAAATAAAACAAATTATTTAAATCCCATTCACAATGTATCTTAGAAAACTTTTGAGAGTTGAGTCAGATAATGAAATGTTCCTTGAGGCCAATAATATCCCAGAACAACATTGGTTTTCTAGGGAGATAAATTGAGTACAATGAAGTTTACTGTGAAGGAATCGCAAAAATGAAACCTTAGAAATATAGACTCTAGACATATTAATATAGTTTTCCTGGAATTTAATGAAAAAGTAGGCATTGATTGTTTACTCCTAGGCAAAATTTCTCCGACCTACCTAAAATTCTCAGTCTGTGAGTGTTTTGGTCTTCCCAAGGGGCTATTCATCATTCTGTGGTGCTATATTTATTTTTTGAACTTACTTTCCAGATGGACATATGTATGGTTTCATTAAAGCCAAATGTGGTTTATGAAATATGAGAATAATAGCTAATCATGCCAGTGAGAGCACCTGAGTGAGGCAGACTGAGGGCATTTTCAGGAAAATCCATAATAAAGTTAAAGAGGCTACCATTTGGGGGGGGTACCTACTATTTTCCAAGCACTTTTTATATAGGGATGTATCTTAACTACAATCTTGCAGAATAAATACAGTTCCTATTTTATCAATGGAGAGATGAGGCCCTGAGAGCCATTAAATGATGGAACCAGGATTTGGATCCAAGTTTGTCTGGTCCGGAGTCCATGTACTTTCTGTTCTGCACTACTGCCTCTGAAGGTAAGTGTTCAACCTTGGGGGCTTGCTAAATTGCACAAGTTCTCTATAACAGATAACTGGAAAATGAATAATTATGAAAATTCTGCTTAGTCTATCCATGCACAAAATTTCGTCTTTAAATAATATGCCTTGTTGGTAGATACTTTTTCATTGGTACTATTCATCAAGCATCTCAGATGTTTGTTTGTTCAGCTGAAAAATCATCAACACAAGCATACACAGAGGTTCAGCCTACCATCCTTTAGGAGCACATTTGGAACCACATATTTGAAAAGTATGGCAATATCAAGAAGAGAATTATTAGGGCAGCTATGCTGCCAGGGTCTTATGAATAAACAATGAAAAGAATAAGGCAGAGACTGATAAATCAATCCAAGACAAAGCATTGGTGCAAGACAATGAAAGCAATGATACAGATACTTCAAACTATTTTCAAAGAAAGGGCAAAAAGCTTCCCATGTATTGGGGATGTAAACCCAGCAGAAAGAAATCTCTCCCACACTCCTGCCGTCATCCTGTTGGCAGAAGTGTTGATAATGACCTCAAGGAAAATCTTGGAGGTTGTACTGTTTTAAAATAGGCACTTGGCCAAAGAGAAGAAGTCTGCAGCATGCCAACATCCAGTCTAGTACGGGGTGCTCCTGATAAGGAACAGATGTAAACACAGACAACTCTTCAAATTTGCCAGGAGAGCTGATCATCCTTTAGCCAGTAATCAAAGTCTAGAAAATAACCAGAAATGCTTTCCTATAAACAAAGAAAATTGGAAAAAGAATGGGACACTAACATCCAGGTTTTGAAATTGCTGAAAAAGTGAGGATGTGCTACACATTCACACATAACAAAGACACACGTGTCAAAGATGCAATGTGGTGAATGTTGCAGAGAGGGTCCAGGTGCAGTGCCCTCTCTGTGATGGGACATGGGGCTGGGACCTAACAGCCCTGCAGGGAAGGGCATGGGAAATTAATGGGCATCAATGCTGAAATTGTTCACATACCTCATCACGCGTAATGAAGAAGTTTTACTGAAATGCTTCCCCGGGAATGGCCTGTAAAAGCTCAGTGTGTCTGTTTCCAAGTTAAGAACACAGAAAGTTCAGAAACTAGAAAACAAAATGCATTTTTGTTGGGATACTTCATGTTGCAATACTGAACATCTGGGTTTCTAAGTTCAAGGCTCAAAGGTTGCCTTTTTCCTCTTAGGTATTTTGCTTTAGTTCTGTCTATAAGTTGGAATTGCCAGGATTCCAATAGAGCCTGGGTTAACTGAGAAAAAGATTAACAGTCTTTTTACTCATCATTTAAAACTCAAAAGAAGAATTATTTAATAAAGTTAAACAGCAGCACTAAAGAGCACTTTAAAAAGATGCTATAAAAATATAAGCCTAATAAAACTGGGCCTCTCTGTGACCTACCTCAGCAAGTGTCCTACATAAAAGACACACCTACCTGACATCCAAAAAGGTATTCGAAAGCAATTTAAACCATAGTGATGTCTATAGAGAGGCAGCAAAGAGGTCTGCCATTCACAACACATAGCAAAACCTCCTAAAACGTCTTTTCCCCTTTCTCTCCCAAGACTTCACATAGCAGAATCACTCTCCTAAGTATGTCTTCACACACATTTAAACTTGGTCTCCCCCAGTTGAGCCTATGTTGACTTTCCTCTCTCCAGATCTCTCTCTCCTTTCTACCCCATCCTCTCTCACACATTTGCATTCAGGAGCAAGAAGAGCAATTATTCTGTATAACAAAATGATATGCACCTTTTAATGGAAATTAGCTTAGCCCTTCACCTGTCAGCTCTGTATTTGTCCTTCATGTCAGATTAGAAAAGCAAACACCCAAGAACCAACATGATCTCTTCCTTCACTGGAAGGACGAGGTATGGATATGCATTCTTTCGTGTTTTTGTTGGTCCTTGTCATATTAAAAAAGGCTTAAAAGGACCCAAATCATACACAAGTCTTAATACTTTCATTCCTGTAATCTTTAAATCATCAATTATTGCCTAACACACATCCTTCATTCTTGTTGACCCTGAATCTTTGGGTCAAACCTTTAGATAGACATCTGTACTTGAACAACATAGATGCAACTCTCTGGCTTTTCTTATGATATAAAATTGTTATATGCACTTCCCAAAAGCTCTCTCACATTTTGAGAACTCTCTATGTATTAAAAGATAATGGGAGACTTCTAAACAGAGCCAAGATGGTCTGGTTTTCAATCCAATGCTGGTTCTGTTTAGAGCTAGCTGAGAAGAAATGGCAGTGACGTAAAGGGAAGAAGGAGGGGTAATGAGATCAGTGACCTCTGAAGGAGTTGCCTAAGTGAAAAAGGTAAGTGTGTCAGTCCCAGACCTGCTTGTCTCACACCCACCCTTTCCACCTCCTCTCTGTGTCCTCAGGAGGCTTATTCCACACGCTGTATTTCCCAGTATTTCTTGCCTGCTGGTTCGTGGCCAGTAGAAGCCATCAGTAGAAGGCTGGAGAACAGAAAGAAGAGAGAAACCAGAGTATGTCTCCTACTACTACTCATTTCATCCAGGCAGCAACTTATTTGGTGACTGAACTTGACCAGAACTAACAAGAGGCCATTTCTTATCTTCATTGATCCCACTTTGGGTGACTATGTGCATATGTTGCTGAATTTTGTCAGGTGGTGCTGACCCTAAAATACTGGGGGCCGTGGCATACTCTATGATAGATGTACTATATTTCCTTTCTAAAATCTGAAAAATTGTGAGTTATGAGACTTATCTACCCCAAGAAGTTTCAGATGAGGGACTACAGATGTATAACATACAAATTCCATATGATTTTTAATTCATAAAAAACTAGACATGTAATCGGACATTAAATTTGACTTTTCCTGTTGCCTTGGATTTTCAACAACAAAAAATGCAGTAGTATCTCCCACATCTTAAAGAAGATGCTCTACCACATAAGTGAGACACACTTGCTGATTATGCTGGTTATTCTGCCAAAGCTAGCTCATCCTGCACCTCCAGACTACAGAAGGTGTGGCCCAGAATTCATTTTGGGGATAGATTGATGATTAGATTTCTTTACAGAGACAGTTGTTGCTGTGTTGGTCATCCATCCCTCTCCACTCTTGAAGCATCTAAGGAGTCCTCCCCTCAATCCAAAGGAGGGATGGCTCCAGGAGGAACCCCGAGGGAAGGACCTCTGAACACCTAGAAGATGCAAGGCAGGAATCTGGCTCATCCCCGAAAGAACGTCAGTGCATGAGTCTGTATATGAAGTTTCTGTTGCTTGGTGGTAGAGGGAAGGGATAGGTCTGAGTTGGGACAAGCCTGCACTTCCACAGTTTAGAAGGGCAAAGAGAAGATTTTCATTTGGTCCAGATCCAGCCCACAAAAGGGGTGCCCTTGAGAGGGATTCTGCAGAGGTGAGGAGACCTAAGGAGCGGGCTAGATTGCTCAAAGCTTGAGGAGTCTCAGCAGGTGGGAAAAGTCATAAAAATATCCAGGTGAGACTCATCATTGGATATGATCACATCTAGAAGTCTCCAGTAGAAGGTTATATCATTCTCAGTCACAGAAGACTCTTTCATATCCTATGCATTAAAAATGTGATAAACTCTGGGTATATGGTAGGGTTATCAGAAGAAAGGATTGAATACACTTCTCTTCTGCACTATAAGTTTCGTAGCCTGAAGGAGGCTTAACCAAGGGAGAACTTTAAAATTGAATGACAGTGTAAATTTTGAATGAATGATATTTCTCTGGAACTGGCATTCTGATGCTGGGAAGAAGAAACGACTTATTTCAAGGCAGACATGCAAATAAGCAACAAGAAGCAACAGCTCATAGGCTCCCTGTAGGCAGTGTATGTGGGATTGCCTGCAGTTCTGGGCAGGAGAGGACCGTCAGCCATGACTAGGCCGAGTGGGAAGATGTGCCGTGACCACAGGGACTTGGGAACTGAGAGCAGAGGCACATAAGCCAGATACCTGTCATCTGTGGGTTAAGGAAGTGGTGATAGTAGACCTGGTATTCTTCCCACACCATGAGAACCCTTAGGAGTGAGTCTGAGATAGGGCCAAACACACAGTAGACACTCGGTAAATTTTTGTTGAATGAGGATAATGTAAGTTGTGGAGCAAATCTACCTTCCTCATGTTCTAGAGTATTCTTTGCACATTTGAACGTGAGCTTCTGCTAAAGAAAAAAAGGGGCTTTGATCCATTACTTGGCTATAAGAATAACTACTGCCACCAATAGTATGACATGCCTGAAGGTCAAGCAGACCCCCATCAGTAGAAACCTACAACTCTCTAGAGGAGCTGTCATTGAAGGATGACTACTAACTTCCCAGCTACAATTCACCTATAAGGCTGGTGCTGCAATTTATCAATAAGACTGGCTTATTATTTAGACAGTGTCTCTAAGGGGATGCAATCAGGATAGAAATAAGATGGAGTTGTTGAGGAACCTAAAGACCTTAAACCCTCTTCTTTTATAGCCTCCATCTTTTGGGAACTCAGAAGTCTCTCTTGAGAACTTTTTCTAATTTATGCATTGGCAGACCAGTCTCCTCTGCATTGCTAGAATTACTTAAAGGGATAATTTCCCTCCCTTTAAGCCATATCCTACCCAGTCGTCACATTTGTCTTCCTAAAATACTGCATTATCTGTATTTCTTCTTGCTTAAAAAATGTTCAGTAGCTGCTTACTGCTTACGAAATAGAACCCAAATTCCTTGGTCAGTTATGCAAAGCACAACATAGATTTAAGCAAAGATTTTGAGTGGAGTCATTTCACCGACAATGACACTCCAGCCACCATGAATGATCACCCTTTGAATGTTGATAGAATTGATGGATTCATGGTTTCCACCTGCAGTCTCTCCCTGTTCCAATATACCCAGCAAAATGTCGCCAGATTTACTTTGTCGCAGAAACATTACTAGCTACTCATTACCTACCAAAAAAAATCCCTAATGTCTTAAGTCAATGGCTGTTAACTGTGAGTGTATGTTACAATTAACTGGTGGGTTTTGTAAACATGCCAACAATGCTCCAGTCATCTAAATTAGAAGTGATAACCAGTGAGGCCCTGGGGTCGTCATTCTTTTTAAAGCTCCCCAAGTGAGTCTAATGCATAGCCAGAATGCAGAGCCACCATCTTGGCTGATCTTTCAGGAGCTCTGTATAGGAAATGGCAAGGACAGAGGCGTGAGAGGTAGGATCAAAAGGAGATAATTGAGGTAATTGAGATGTTTCTTGCAGATGCCCTGGGGATGAGAAAGCTAGAGTTTTTACTCTCTGAGTGCAAATGAAAAATGAGCTCTGCAACCAGCTCTTGCCAGTTACAGTTCCTGAGCCACCCTTCAGTCTTTTATATCTGGTTCTGGCAGAAGTGTCAGCAGTGCAGCCTTTAGCAGGTTCCCAGTAGTGCTTTGGTAGGCCGCTGTCCCCATTCTGTGCCTGTATGTCCCAATCCTGCCCTTTCCTAAGGGACAGGACTCTGAGAGGCACAATTGCAAAAGTAAGGCTTTATTGGCGGATAATTTTTCCCATTGCATAAAAAGGAATAGGGAGACAGAGTTTTGTCTGTTATAGCTACTTATAGGGTACTCATAGCTCTTTTCTCCCTGGGGTAGAATTAGGTGCAATTTATGTCACATAGCCTCCCTGCCAGAATTTCTATCCCAAAGTGAAACAGAGACTCTTGATGGACATAAATGATACTACTATGAGTGAACAGAGATAGCTGTGCTCCCTAACTCCTATTAGGAGGTATTAATGTCTAGGTTGTGCTACGAGACCTAGGGTGGGCTTTATCAAAGCGCTTTATGACTGTGCTTTCGAAAATGTTTCCCTCTAGTCATCATTATGAGGTAATGTATTAGGTAATGTCTTGAAAAATGGCCAGAGGGCTGAAGTGTCAGCTTTACAGCTCACATACCTGAAAATAACAATGTTGGTTATTATTTTTACACTACAATATATTTGGAATGCCTCATAAATAGAAATTAATCGTGACAACTCTGTCTCTGTACTTTAACACAACCTTACCAACAAAAAATGCTCAGAGAAGCCTAGGCCATGAACTTAATACTTTAGAGAAGAATTTCTCTCTTTTATCCCATCTAGGGAACATTCCCAGCATCTTTTGTCTCAGCCATAAGAGCCAACATGAGTTACCCAAGGTTCACTAAAATCCACAGATAATCTGCAATCAACATGTTTAAAGAGTTACAACCTCCGTTTCCATCTTATCTTCTACCAGAAATTCCAATAACCACAGAGAAATGACTTACTATATTCAGCTCTAAAGACAAAAAGACTACTTGAAAAGTGAGAGTGTTAGCAAAGACATGACCACATTATTTTGAAACCCCATATGTATGTATATAACTCATCTCATTTTTAAACAAATTTTTTTAGCCCTGTATGTGTGATTCAGTGCTGTTTTGTTTTGCTTTCCTTTGTTTTGTTTTTGGAATTTAATACCTTATAAATAAATGAAAAGACAATTTATTGTCTGTGAAGTCTGGGCCAAAAAAAAGCATTGATTTGTGTGGGTCCTATGCAGAGATCACTCTAGCAAGTATGACCTTCACATGCAAAGTTTGGTCACTACTCTGGAGTAACACTTTTCAGATTATTGAAAGAAAACAATATTAATAAAATATGAATTAAGCATACACTATATACAAAACAATATCGGCAAAATGCAAAGTAGTATCTCTACAGTCCTAGATTCTAGGAGATTTATATGTAATTGAAGATATATATATATATATATACTGTCCTATACAATTACCTTGGACTCTCAGTAAAACTGATAATTTTCTCATACTACACTAATCCAATTATTCATTTCCATGAATGTCCTTCTGCTGGAGGTTAGGGACTAGGTCATACTTGCTTTGTTGTTACCTCCAGTGCCTCATAGAGTAGATATTCACATGAGGTAATTAATATATGTTTGCTGAATAAATGACCATTTATAGAGAACGTGTACACTAATATATGTATATGCAGATACACATATATGCAATAAATACATATCCAACTTAAAATTATATATATATTCACTTATATGAAATTTGATGTATATTTGTGTAAGATTAGAAGAAAGGAAATAACAAATGTATTACAATATTTCCATCATGCTGGTGTTATGAAAATGGAGCTATGCCTAAATTGTCCTTTAATGTCATAGTACAAGTGGTGGCCTACAAGACACACGAGTAGGAACTGGTTTGGCCTTTATTTTAACTGAATCTCTGGCATAACAATGCCCTTTAGCACGTTTTTCCGGACGCATTCTCCAAGAGTTTTTCAATAAAGCAGATTTCGGCATTGCTGCTTCTTAGTGAGGTCCTGAAAAAACTGCAATGAAAAGGAAGATAACTTCCTTCCAAATACGTGTGTCTGTATTATATGGAAATAAACAATAAAACATGTGATACAATATTTTCATTACCTGAATTATGTATTTTGAGGTCCAAAGAATGAAAAAGATGTTCCATTTTTTTTCTTCCAGCTTGCTTGGAGGCAAATGTCCTTTAAAATTTGCACATCATGAGAATGGAATGTGCTCAGAGATCAGCTGAAAGTTTTTTTTTTTTTTTTTTTAAATGAGGGCTTTGCAGCTGTGGCTGTGTGCTTAGGCTCAGCAGGAGAGGACAGGTCCCCTTCTGGTCATCCTACAGGGAGTTTTGACAAGCTCACCAGGGAATACAGACAATGCTCTCTACTCTGATAAAGCCCCATGTGGGCTGTAAGCCAAACAGATGCAGGTGTATTATAATAATAATATATTTTCTAGTACAGTATAATCTGTTTCCCACTATAATCTTTTGAACTAGACAGAAAAGATAATTATCCCCAGGTTATAGACAAGGAAGCCAAACGCTGGTGAGGTTTAGTGGCTTGGAAGTTTCCACAGTAGAAAGAGGTTCAATTGGAAATAGGACCTAGTATCAGATTCCCTATAGATGTCAAAGGATATAAATGTTTGCAGTCGTATTATTTCCTGACTTTTTGACCCTCTGCAAGTTTCTCAAGCTCTGAGTTTGACCAGCTTCTTCAATAACACAGAATAAAAGTCTCTCACATTGTTACTCTAAGGGTGAAATAACATCTGAAAATAGTTTTGTCAACAGCGAAGTAGTGTTCAGAGTTCATGTCTGCTTACTCTTTTATTCCTCTCCAAACAGAAACTATAGTTTCCCAGATGCATACACTTATAACAACACGGATACACAATTCTTTATATACAATCCTGAAATCCCCAAGAATCTAAATCCAAAAGTATGTGTAACTCATTTAGAGGCAAGATCTTCTCTGAATTGACACGCCTATGTATTACCTTGTTTTTCTTTATTTAGTAGGAATATCCATTTGTTTCACAGCAGAAATACCAATGTAATTACAAGGTCATGAGTTGCTGACTCATACCTGTAGGAGGTATTCTGCAATGATTGTTAACATAACATTTTATCTTTATTGGGATTACCAAATATCCTGTATCCCAATAAACATCTTGTCTTAGGGATTTTGGAGACTTGTAACATGAGGCTTGTAACATAGAATCCCATTGACCCAGCTTCCAGATCACCCGACGATGCAATGCTACAGTTCTAGGTGAAGATTGTTTGGTTCTCAGAGGCTGAGTAGTTCTGGGGTCAGCCATAGGTTGGGTCTACTCCAAAGCAGATTCGGGACAGCCTTGGAGATGCCAAACACTTCCCATCCTGAGCTTCACCTTGATCCCTGTGGCCCTTAGAATGATTCTTCTTACAGCAACACAGCCAAGTGCTAGAACCAAGTAGCCATGTTAAAAAACGGATGAGCACTGGCCAATTCAATCTGAGTTTGAATCCCTGACCTACCACTTACCAGTTCTGTACCCTTGACAAGTTTATCAAGTTTTTTAAACTTCAGCTTCTCATCCTTAAAGTGGAAATTTTTATAGCGTTTTTGAGGGCTGTGTAAGTTTTAAATGGCACAGCATATGTAAAAGGGCTTTCCGTGGTGACTTACTCATATTAAGTGTTCAGTAAAAGTCAGATTATTTTCCCCTTTCATTTGTTGGCATTTCCGCAGTAATTCCATTAACAGAAATTTCTACCATAAGGCTATTTGTGAAGATTTTCTTCAAATAACTGATTTATTGTTGTGGTGGTTGTTAATTAAAATAGTTGATGATTGTTATTGTTTTTTTATTTCTGAATCTCAGTCTGGATCTGTGCCATTTTCAAGTCCAGAAAGTTGAATTGGTTTAATTCCAATAGTATTCTGCCAAGATATTTTTTTAAGAAAACAAACTCCGTTAATAATGTATGAGGTTTATAATGCACACGTATCACAGTTTGCAGGACACAGAGCAAAATACCCCTAAGTGATAAAGTGTGTTTATTGTAGGTCAACTAATCCCATTTCTTAAACCTGGAATATATGAAATTTGATGCTTGGCTCTAGTCTGTAAAGAACTGCAGGGCACGGACTGTACCTTGGCTATGATTCATTCTGATCTTCTGAAGGCTGGAGCTCATGACAATAGAGTGTGAGCTTGGCGTGACTAATTCCCTTATAATTATCAAAAGGTCTTGAGTCAAAAAGTTCTCTCCCGAGTTTGATCACAAGTCATAAATGCACAAGGAGAGATTCCCTCCAGTTTTCAAGTTTCTCTCTGCTGCTGACTTGGGCAGCATGGGAGCCGCTTCTCAGGCTACCAGGGAGCCTCACGGTCAGGTGCTGGATGATGCTCTTGACCCTTCTCCTCAAGTAAAGGAGGGCATGCTACACAAGGAAGGATTGCAAGTTTATGGAGGTGGTGTTATAGGTCAGTGGGGAAAGGAAGGACAATTCAATAAACAGTCATAGGACAGATAGACATTATAAAATAAAATAAGCCTCCCTGATTTGGATTGAGGAAATCAATGCCAGTTGATTTAAAGACTTGAACAGAAAAAAAATTTATAAGAAAATATGATATGACTTCAGGACAGTGATACAATTTAGATGTTTGTTCCTTCTGAGTCTCACGGTGAAATGGAATCCCCAGTGTTGGAGGTGGGGCCTGGTGGGAGATGCTTGGGTCATGGGGGAAGATCCCTCATGAACCGGGGGTTGGTGCTGTCTTCCCACCAGTTAGAGCTCTCTCTCTAATTTCACGTGAGATCTGGTTGTTTAAATGTCTGGCACCTCTCCCCTCACTCTCGCTCCCTCTCACCATGTGACATGCCTGCTCCTGCTTCACCTTCTGCCATAAAAGTTTCCTGAGGCCTCACCAGAGGCCGAGCAGATGCTGTGCCATGCTTCCTGTACAGCCTGCAGAACCATGAGCCAATTATACCTCTCCTCTATAAATGAACCAGGCTTACATATTGCTTTATAGCAATGCAAAAATAGCCTAATACAGATAGGGAAGGAGTCTTAAAAAAGACAAAAATGCACAAACCATGAAAGAAAATGTTGCCAAATTTTACTAAATGAAAGTTAAAACTTCTGTAGAACAAAAGGTACCAAAAGTTACCATAAAACTATTTTTATAAAAATTGGAAATGTGCAAAATTGTTCTATATATTATTTTTATATTATGTATATAATATGTATGTTTGTGGGATGTGTGTATATAGGTATATGTATATAAATGTATATATATAGTATAAAATACTCTTGAGAAAAACATGCATTAAATTCAGAAATTACTGGAGTTACCTCCAAAAACACAGTGAAGGAAATGAGAGAAGAGAGTGATACACAGGGGGCTTCAACTGTATCTGTAATATTTTATTTCTTTAAAATTTTCTTTCTTGGCTGGGCACAGTGGCTTATGACTGTAATCCCAGCACTTTGGGAGGCCGAGGTGCGCGGATCAGCTGAGGTCGGGAGTCCGAGACCAGCCTGACCAACACGGAGAAACCCCGTCTCTACTAAAAATACAAAATTAGCCAGGTGTGGTAGTGCATGCCTGTAATCCCAGCTACTCGGGGGGCTGAGGCAGGAGAATCTTTTGAACCCAGGAGGCAGAAGTTGCAGTGAGCCAAGATTGTGCCACTGCACTCCAGCCTGGGTGACAGAACTAGATTCCGTCAAATATATATGTATTTATTTATATTTATTTATTTTATATATATATATATGGAAAAAATATATATGGAATGCACAGTGGATACACAGGTGTTTGTTATTTTAGTAATTCTTATATGTTTGAAAGATTCTATATTTAATGTAAAAAATGCTATTCACTTGATAAACAATTCATTTTGTGTTTACATAGGCAAAGATTTGGAAGAACTAGCAAGCTTCAGAGTCCCTGGGCCTTTTGCCTCTCCCACGACATGGATCAAAGGCTGCTTCTCTGTCACCTCATTTATTTTTCCTAAGTTTGACTTGAGAGAAAAAGTGAAAAGTTTTCCACCAATGGACTGAAGTTCTCCTCTGCCATCAGAGCAACACAGACAGTTTTCGCCTCCTTGCAGCTGTCTTTTATGGCTCTAAATATGTGTGTTGTTTCCCTTCCTGCTCCAATCCCCACATCCGGGAAGTCCTACAGTTTCCTCCTCTGGGTTCTGGGATGTGCTGAGGCATAGCAGAGCGGGTGATTGTCATTGAAACTTGGCTGCAGCTGCTGCTGCTTCTGACGCTGGAGAATGTGCACTTTAGCATCATGTCCCACTCTCTGATGCTAAACAGTCCTTTTCAGTCTTTTAATAGATTCTTGGGGGAGGAGGAAGTGAAGGCTGAGGTTAGCTTTGTTCGCTTGTGTGCCTCTCAGTCAGATTGGCATCTGGCACCAAGCCTACTGTTTGGTCAGATGGTATTGTTTTCTGTTATACACACACACACACACACACACACACACAGCACGAGCTCAAACCATATGTCTCTATGTCTTCAAGTTACGTTGCACTGACCAAAATCATATTTACCACACACTGAGGTATAAATTCAAAATACACGTTCTTTGGCGTCTGTAACCATGTCAAGTGAGGTTCTGTGTTTTCAATATGGCAGTGGGTTGCAGGCACTAGAGAAAACTCCCTCCAACTGATCTCTACTCTCTTTAGTGACAAGCATGCATAGAATGTGATGAGAGGACCAGTTCAACCAATTACCTCACGCAGAGATAATTCAATCTTTCTAGGGAAGCCTCAGTGGACAATTAATGTGAATTGAACTTCCCAAATCTCTCCCTCCCAGACTTCTAAAGATGGCTAGAATTTATCTAGAAATCATAAGAAACCCTGCCTTCTTTTTCCACCCAGACGTGGTTTTCTTCCAGCTGAAAGCTTCCCAGAGCCCCTTAAGACCTGCCTTCACTTTCTAGAGTGAGTTGAGAAACTTCAGAACTATGAGAACAGAGGTCAGCAAACTATGTCCCCATGGACCAAATCCACCCAGCTTCCTGTTTTTGTAAATAAAGCTTTACTGAAACAAAGCGATGCCCCCCAACTGCCTTTTTTTTTTTTTTTTTTTTCAACAAATTGTCCATGGCTGTTTTCATACTACAATGGCAATGTTGAGTATTGCCAGCAGAGGACGTTTTGCCCACAAAGCCTAAAATATTTACTATGTGGCCCTTTGCTAAAAACATGTGCAAGTCCCTGGGAAATAGAATCCTATGTCCTGAATGACTAATTGAATTAAACCAAGAAATAACAGGTCAAAAATATGCTCATATTCAATTCATACCAGGTTCATACCAGGTGAGCAGTGAAACTAGTGGCCAAATGTGCCACCTCAATTAATATTCAAATATTACAAAATCAAAGAAGTTCTCTCCAAAAAGTGGGCCTGCCATTGATTAGAAATTATTCCCTGCTGCCCTATTATCACTCTCCTCAACACAAACCATGGAGTAGCACAGGGCTTTAGTTTCTCTGTGACTCGTCCTCTTTGTTCAAGCTGACATTGCTCCCCATACTTGTTACCCCACACCTGATAGCCAGGCACCAAGATGACCATAACATTGGCATAGCCAACAGTGCTTGGGGATGTAATGACACACAGCAAATTAAATGTCATAGAAAGGAAAACACTAACAAGCTTTCTCAAGCTCTGAGTCATATATTCATCACAAGCATGTGACTACTATTGTTCCTTTTGTCTTAGAAGAAAACTCATGCAGAGACTGACTAGGCATAAAAGGCAGATTTCATATATATTTATTTAACAGTTCTGTGAGTTCCAAAACTGCCTGAATAATTCATCCACAGGAAAAGGACCGTTCCAAAGAACTCTCATCCATGACTTACTAGAGTTAATGATGTTGGTTTCCAGAGAGATTGTAACTGCTGATATTATATGCATAATAATATATTCGGTGAAGTTAGTTACCCTAAGAAAATCTGCTCTGGGTACTTTTTTTTTAGAGCT
This sequence comes from Theropithecus gelada, assembly GCF_003255815.1. NCBI lineage: Eukaryota > Metazoa > Chordata > Mammalia > Primates > Cercopithecidae > Theropithecus > Theropithecus gelada. The sequence goes on from NC_037680.1 coordinate 29,786,192, forward strand.
GTCTGCTTTGTGGTGACTGGACTGAGAGCCAAGAGACTGGGCTGGAAATCGTGTGACTCAGGGCAAATCGCTCAACCTCTCAGTTTCAGCCAGACTCTGGAAATGAGGAGTTTAGACAAATAACAAGAAAATCACCCTCCTACCTTACAAAGCACTTTTCTGAATGTTATCGTATGATTTTTAGATGAGTTGTGTATCTCCAACATACGTAAATGCCATTGAAAATTCTGAAACCAGCTTGGCAATTCTTCAATAGTCTAGAAAAAGCAGGTCAAAGTGTGCAGTAGTTTGAATGTCCCCTCCAAAACTCATGTTGAAATGTAATTGTCATTGTGACGGTATTATCAGCCAGGGCCTTTAAGAGGTGATTAGGTCATGAGAGCTTCAACTTTCTGAAAACATTAGTGCCCTTATCATGAGAGTGAGTTAGTTATCACGGGTGTGGGCTCAGGATAAAAGGATGAATTTGGCTTGATTTCCTCTGTTTCATGTGTTGGCTGTGTGATGCCTTCTGCCATGTTATGACACAGGAAGAAGACCCTCACTAGATGTGACCCTTCAGTCTTGGACTTCCCAGACCCCAGAACCATGAGACAAATATCTCTCTCTCTTTTTTTTTTTTTTGGTAAATTCCCCTCTCTGTGGTATTCTGTTATAGCAGCACAAACAGACTAAGACAAAGTGTGATTCTCATTTTTTCATCATGCCCTTCTTTATAACAAAGACATTGCTCAAGAAATAGAGTATTTTAAGGGTTTGAATTTCTTTATCCAGCACTCACCTATGCCCACTTCTTACCTAGTCCTCTTCAGATACTTTTTCTAGGTAACTGACCTCAGTTAGTTGTGCCATAGGCCGAAGATTAGAACAAAGCCAAGAAACCCTAACAGGTAACATAAAAAATGCAAGCCTATGTGCACCATGATCTTTAGAACTAGAAAAGATTCAGTGAGACACTGTGGCATCTGTGTGTCTTGGGTACATTCCTCTCCTTCCACTAGTGATGCTCAGTTAAGTTTGTGTGGAGTGTTTTGCCAGACTGAGCCCCTCTCTTTCCCAAGCATCTGTGCTAATCCTGGTGGAGTCCTTGTGGTGAAAACCTCAGACTCTGGTCTTTGTTTTCAGAATTCCTATGCAGAAGAAATTTTCTGTGTTTCTGACTGTGTGTGCATAAGGGCACAGTTTTGTGGATTATAGTGTGCATTTGCGGGGCAAGGTTTTGCAGTGTATGTATTTGTACCATGGTAAAGCAGTGGATGTAATGTGGAAGGGTTAGGACACATTCATTTTCTTGAGGCCTTTCCAAGTTGCTAAATGTTTTCTGTAAAGCTCAAGTGTATAGTCAGGCTTGGATTTCCTCTTCTGACATTCTCAGTTGGTGGCATTTGTACCTCTGGGAGTACACCAGAGTGACTGGAACTGAATGGTTGGCATAAAAATCTTCTGGGACAATGGGTAAAGAAAGATGTAAGATCTGTCTTCCCAGTAGCTGAGAGTTTGGTGTGAAAAGAAAACAAAATCAACTTCCAACTCAGTTTCTTGCCCAGTTACATTCTGCTATTCCATCAAGTCATCCAATCCCAAATGCTTAGGAATTTTAATGTGATTCTGGTAGTTTGGAAATTAAGTACACAGGCCAAACATCAGAAGGCTTGGTGAGATGCTCAGTCCTAAGTAAAAACAATAATTAAACTAGAAAAACATTAATTGTTATAGTATCTATTCCTGATGGGTTAGTTTATCTTATATGCCCTGAAAAAGAAAAAATATTGCATTTGAGTAAGAAAATAAAATAAACTGAAGTGCACATACGTCTGACGAACATCTATTTTTAGGACATTTTTGAGGTCTTAAAAAAGAATATAAGTAGCTTGGAAAGATTTTTCAAGAACAACATTTAAGTTGACATAATTATATTGGTTTAGTAGACTTTTACTTTAGGGTAATGGTTTCCTAATTTGTTAGGACCCAAGCAACACTCATCTGTTTCAACCATAGTAGCTACCCTTTCGTTTTCTTACTGCCTTCTGATTTTGGGGTTCTCTGTGTGATTTCCACTGCAAAAGAACTGGAAGAGCATTCATTAGGTCATTTCTGAGAATCCTTATGACTTCTCTAGTTGATATAATGGAATGAAAAGGGAGATAAATCATAGAGGAAACAGTGTGACAGACACTGCTAATTTTATACCTAAATCATCCTCCTCCCACTATTCTACCCTAATTTTTCCTTACTTGCTGAACCCAAGTTTGCTCTAATACTTGAAGCTACCATGAGTTCAAGGATGGAGACCATCTTTGTCCCAAAAGTGAACCTCTATTGATCTGTATCAATCAGAGTAGTCTTAATTGCTGGCCAGTCATTATCTCAGGCATGGACATGTGCTCCAGCTCTGAGCTATGTGGAACTAGGATCTCCTCAAAGCATCTGAAGAAGACTTTTCTAGACAGGAAAAACCTTTCAAAGTAAAATCTGTTTTCTCTGCTGGATTTCTGAACCAGGGTTAGCCACATAATTTGCAGGCCCAAGTGAAAATTTAAAATGTGAAGATCCTTATTCAAGAAGCAGAATCAAACATTTTCCTTTTTTTTTTTTTTCAATGGTCTCTCCTTCTTGACTTGTCATAGTGGTTTTTATTTGTGCTTTGGGTTTGGGGCACCCTCAGAGACACCTAGAGCCTCGTCCTGCAACTCAGCATGTACAGCACACATTACTCTGACCCCGACCCCCTGCACCTATACTCCAACCTCTGCCGGAGGCAGAGGTGGGCAGCAGCTGTTGTTGGGCAGTGACTGGGAGCAAGTGGCCTAGAACTTGTCCCAGCAAGGAGGTCAGGCAGGACTGCCCATGAGTTGGGGCTCTGAACCCTTGGTACATGCTTCTTTGTTCCATCATACTTCACTTACAAAGCACAAATTCTAAGTAGAATTACTAAGAATTCCAATACAGTGACCACAGAGCATTAGTACCCAAGCAGGACCTGCTGAACCTGGGGCCCTACAGGAGAGCACTGATGGCCCACCCCTGAAAGTGGTCCTGGTCTTCATGTCTGCATCAGCCTCAGCCATCTCAAGACCACAACGGAAACATAGCCAAGTTAGAGAAGATAGACCAACAGCACCGGAGCCCTTCATATTATTAAGCTGCTAAATTAACCAATCTTGGAAACTTCTAGACTCAACAATTCTTGTGGTATGAGGTAATAAACCCCTTGTTTTATAGGCCATTTTGCGGGGTTCTTTTATTAATCACAACTAAAGCATTATAACGGATAGGAAAGACAACATATTGGTGAAAAATGTCTACAGAGGGACTAGCAGGAGATGGTAAAGCTAAAGGAGTTTTGCTCTAATGCTCAAATTCATGTCACCTGCCTTAGAGAATGCTGTTCCTGCTTTTCCCTAGCCACTCTGCTGGGCATGAGAGGTCCCCTGTACTCCTTGGACCCAGAGAACAGAAAATGTCTTCACTTACACTCTGTCCCCTCACATTCCTCCACTCTTGGAAGATTTAACAAGTTCAAGTGAGAAGATATTAGCCAAATACAACAAGAGGCTAAACACAACACCCATGTTGATTGATTGGTATGTAAGAATTGAGATGACGGAAAGAGGTCACTCTGAGCTTCAGGAGTAGCTTGAAGCTAACTGATAAAACAGGTGAGGTTTGTTTTGGGCCCTCCTAACTCCCTCATAATACATTCTTCCATCCTTCAGAAGTCATCTACTACATAAATTTCTGGTTTCATACTTGGTCATTCCTGCTTATGGAGCTAACTAATAAATGTAAGGTACTATCTTCCATAAAGGGTTGGCTGCCCAGTGCCTCAATTTCCTTTAAATGTTTGTGATTTCATGATTCTTCACTGCTTTATTCCTGCCCTCCTACCTGGGACAGTGGATTTTGGGGACCTTGAGAAGTTCTAAATTTATAAAACTCTACTCAAATTTATGGGACTAAAAGAAGATTAATAACATCCTCTGGAAAAAAGTAGCTCCAGAGAAAAGTCATATGAAAAAAGGTCCTTGAAGGATGTGGGTTTGATCACATATGTATAGGGAAGCCTTTGGTCCTAGGAGGCTGGTAGTTTTGCACATGTGAAGCTGTCTCCCTCTGGTTGAGGAATGGAATATGATCCTTAGAAGCATCTTTATCCACATTTTAAAAATGGCTAGGCACGAAGCATGCTTCCCAGATACTTCTAGAGATTAGCACAGGGGTCTATAAAGTATGATTCTTTATTCTTATAGGTTGTATACTAGGTTGAAAAATATCCCTACAAAATTTATGTCATCCCAGAACCTCAGAGTGTGAGCTTATTTAGAAATAAGTGTAATTAGCTAACATATAGTCATACTGGATTCAGTTGAGCCTTAAATCCAATGGCTGGTGCCCTTATGGGAAGACAGATGAATACACACAGAAAGGAAGGTCACTTAAAGATGGAGAAAGAGATTGAGTTCTATTGCCACAAGCCAAGGAACACCAAGAGCCACCAGAAGCTGGAAGAGGCAAAAAGGGATCTTCCCTTGAAGTTTCAGAGAGAGCATGGCTCTTCCAACATCTTCATTTTGGACTTCTAGGCTCTAGAACTATGAGAGAATAAATTTCTGCTATTTTAAACCACCCAGCTCGTGGTAATTTGTTACAGTGGTCCTGGGAATAATACACAGGTGAAAAATAGAAGTAGACCCCCATGGGGCACATTGAACATCATGGACTAAAAAGGCTTGCAAGCTGGCCACTGACTGGGCCCTCCGTTTCACAAGGGGACATGGAGGAGTATTTCTTCAACACAATGCCTGCTCACTGTTGTGCATCAGAAGCTGTGTTTACTTTCTGTCTCACATGAACCCATGAGGTAAGAAATATTGAATTGGATGCCATCTCAAAGGTCAGCATGCCTGTCTGTTTATGTGCAATTCACACCCCTCTGGGTTTCTCTCACTCCTACCTTTTCATCAAAATCCTTCTACCAAAGTCTGATCACAAGGTCCTCCTGTATGAACTGGTGAGTTTTTCTCAGTGGCATGGACAAAAAGGCTGAAAGCTGTTGGAAGCTTCCTCCATAGTAGATTAGCAGCACATGGGTGAACCAAGCTCATACATTATTCAGAAAGGAAAAATGTGGGCTTTGACTGAACTTTGAAGGAATCAGCAGCTATTCCAGAGGAGAGTGCCCTATTGTTCTGCCTCACAGAACACAAAGAGCAAGTGGCATTCCTTACAGCATAGCTAATGGAGTGCACGCAGACACTGTGATGAACTGACCAGTGGACATCTTTCATGAGCTCTGAAATCCTGTGCAGAATGACCTATTGCTGATCAGAGGGAAGATGTTCACACTTTTTTTTTTTAAATTTATGTAGCGTTATAACTCATTGCTATCCAGAGGAGGAGGTTTCTGGAAGATAAAATGGAGCCATCTGTGGCGCCTGTATTTATCAACAGTACCAGAGTCCCCTTGGAAGGGTTACCAGGAAGATTAGGTTGACCTTTGGATCACTGGCAGGTCTTTCCCAAAAAACATGGCAAGCCTGTCCTGTGTCATGAAGCAAGAAAAGAAATGGTTGTGTAATTCAATTTAAAAAAAAAATAAAATCAACACTACATGTGTTTCTTTGATACCAGAAAACGATTTTCCAAAATGGGAAAAAGAAACCCTGACCAAAATGTTCAAGTGAAGGCTAATAGGACCTTCAGCCAAGAGCATTTACAAGAATTCTGAATTAATTCCTGGTGAAGTATCTATTTAAAAACAAAACAAAACAAAACAAAAAAGGTAAAAGACTGCTGTTATAGTCCTCCTGAAGTCCTACTTTATCATCAATGTATCTGAGTACATCTTGAAGTCATGATTAACTCATTTAAAAGTTCACTTGTGTATGCTTATAACTCCTGTTCACAGAGGCCTAAAGCATTTTTCTGGTATTCACTTACTTGAAATTTTTTTCTAGCTAAAAATACAAGCAAAAAAAATAAGCTCATAAGAATAATCAATCTCAGAGACAGAGGAGACAAATAAAGAAAAAAAAAAAAGGTGTTGAAAAGTAGAGAAGATAAATGGATCTGAATAACTAATGAAATTTTCTCTCTGGTCCCAGTACTTTTCTCCCAGGTGAAAGATGCTGGATGCTGGCATTGCTGCCACTTCTGATACGAGGCCAAGGAGATTAATGCAGGAGGAGACTTCTTAAACAGGGGCTTTATCAAGAATGGCCTACCACTTTCATTCATTGGCCCTCTGCCATCTTTGAAGTCCAAGCCAGCTAGATCGAGACATGACTGTGTTTTTAACTAGCATTCAACCTTTAGGTTTTACAATGGAATTATTTCCCTAAATCTGCCATGTGCTGTTTTCTAGAGTGGATTGACAATTATTCTCTGGACTTTTTGGTAACCAAGAACTTCTAGCAACTAACCCTGGCATGACCACCAGAATCTGCAGGGCTGAGAGAAGGAAAGAAAGGCAAAAGTGGACGAATGAAGCTGAAGGTAAGGATTATAGAGCTGTTATCTGATGTAGGGCAATGTTATCCAAAATGTAACTTGAGGTGCATTAGAGGCTTGGCCAATAAAATATCAAAAGAAGACTGCCCATTTTTTTCTGTTTTAAATTATTGGAGAAAATACCAATAACCAATAAAAGGAAGCAAGCAATAACATTGAAAATTGCTCTTTCAATATTTGTAAAACTTGGTTCTCTGAATATAATTCTTAAGCACTGAAATTAGAAAGATACTATCATAAAGATCAGTTAGTATTAAAAAGACATCTAAAAAAAACCCTATTGTTTGAAAGTTAATAACCTTGTAATTAATCCAACTGCCCAGGATATTAATGAAAACAAGAATATTTGGTTCAGCCAATCTCAGTAACTCAATAAACTATGCTGGGATCAAATTGGTTACTTAGTGATCAGTGGTACTTACAGATTAAGAAAAGTAGGCTGGGCACGGTAGCTCACGCCTGTAATCCCAACACTTGGGGAGGCCGAGGCGGGCAGATCACAAGGTCAGGAGATGGAGACCATCCTGACTAACACGGTGAAACCCCGTCTCTACTAAAAATACAAAGAAAAAACTAGCCAGGTGGGATGGCTACTCGGGAGGCTGAGGCAGGAGAATGGCGTGAACACCGGAGGCGGAGCTTGCAGTGAGCCGAGATCGTGCCACTGCACTCGGCCTAGGCGACAGAGCGAGACTATGCCCCCCCACCAAAAAAAAAAGAAAGAAAAAGAAAAGTAGATTACATTTCAATTTATTACACCATTTTATAGAAACATAGTCAGAAACATAGAGAACTCTACTTATAAATACAGTTCCCACCCAATAAGATCTTTTTTAAAATCCTATTATAATAAATGTGCTGAACACAAGTTTTGTTAAACTTCATGTTGGCACAAGTTTTGTTAAACTTTATGTTGCTTCTCTTCCTTCAGGCGATTTACTCAGCAATTAATTATATTCAGCCTTCATAGTTAGCTTTGCTTCAGGGTTATTTCCCCAACTAGATTATAGACATCTAAAACCACATCCTTTCAGTTTGAGAGGACTTTTTAAAGGTCATCCATCTAATGCTTGCCCTCTACTCCCCACCCACCCAATGAAGGGAATAATTTATATCTGGCTTTAACAACGGCTGGGGAATCTAAAATAATTATCATCTTATTGAAGAGAAAGCATCTCAATATTACTGAAGAAATAAATAATATGTTTGAACTATTCAAAATATCCAGTAGCTTCTCTAATGTTGCACAGCTGTAGTGCACACCTTACCCCTGTGAGCTGGGCTACTCTTCTCTAGCTGGGTAAGCTGAGCAGAAGCAGGCCGCCTTGTTACTTAGTGGGAGATCACCCAGCACTGCCATATAATACAGGTCTTCCTGTAAAATAGTGCCTAGAATACAAAGGGAAATCAAATATTTGAGCTATATAGAGGCTGAATATCAAATTTCCCCAACAATTGCATTGATTCACTTGACTAGAATTCATTCTGGAGAAAAATATCAGATCTGTTGAGACGTTTTATTTTTTAAATAGCTAATTAAGATAGTAAACAATGTACTTGAAATAGTCTTATATTTTGAGCTTCCTGTAGTATAAAATTTCTACTTATAATGCATCTATTTTCTAATTATCTTTCTATAGTATTTAAACATATGTGTTACCAAGGTTACTGAGTAGATAATTTCTGTTGAGTAATGAAATTTTAAATATCTGGGAAGACCAACATAAAACAAATCCCAGTAAATGAATTAAGCATATATTTATTTGCCCACTATGCTAACCATTGTGGGATTCAACAAACACTGAAAGAAAAGTATTATCTTGTTTATATTTTGCTTGGCAAATATTCCTAAATATGTGGATTAAATTGGTCTTTCGTCATTACACCTGCTTGATCATAAGGGAAGGAAAGTGATTTTTTAGAGGAATAAATATTTATGTTGATAGTCAAAATTTTGATTTTTAAAAACTGCCAGTATTTTGTCATTTTTCTGGTGTTCAGATTTTAAAAGCACAATTCAATTCATATAGTACTTAAAGAAAAGCAACATGATTTTTTATAAACTTATTTACTAATACATATAATGCTTAAACTTATTATGTAATTTGGTAATTTAAGAAATTTGTTGATATTGAGTGAAGCTATATGAATCATTGCAAGTCACCAGATTTGCCCTAATAAAATTCTTTAGCATTTTTACACATAAAAATTATTTGCAATTCAATAATTCATCCCTTCACTCATTTCATAGATGCTATGGAACTCCTATCACATTCCAAGTGCTGTGTTGATATCTGGAGATACAGACAAGATCAAAGCAGATGCAGAGTCTTTCACATGAATATTTGAATCAGGTAATATGTTCCCCAAATTAGCAAAGTATTTCCCAGATTCTTTCTTTGATGATATATTTGAAATCCTAATGCTGAAAGTTAAATTATCAGGGTTTTAAAACTAGAAGCAGTCATTATCAGAATTTTATATACTATTTATTTTTAAGAACATAAATTGTCTAAGTTTTATTATAATTTTAAGTGAAGTACTTTGGGTAGTCACAAATAAAGTAATGGGCAGGTATTTAGTATTCATATTGTGTGGATTCATATCCATACTCTGCCACTCAGTATCTCTGGGATTTTGATGAACGATCAAACTCTCTGAGCCTCAGTTTTCTAATCTGTAAAGCAGAAATGATAATGGTATGTATTGATTAAAACAATTTACTAGTTGTAAGTGCTTAGAACAGTTCCTGGAATATAGAAAATTTGCAGAGACATTTTAATTTTATTGTTTACAATTTAGTTAATGGAATGGCTTCAATAATACAGTAAAATGAAGATATTCAAACAAGCAGGAGGCAGGTGAAGACTATTGGCCTCAGGATGCAGGTGAAGAGTATTGGCCTCAGCTTCAGAGACCAGAGGTTAAATCTCAATGCTGCCACAAAAGGGTTCATGGAAGTCAGTAAACAATGCTTTTTTTAATTATTGTTATGAAGATACAGTGCGTGGATCCCTCTCAATTGTCTATTCTTCTGTGTCACAAAAATTTGCCTGCTTTTTGTTACCATGTGAGAAGCAAATGAATTGAACTAAATGGTTTCTAATGCCTTGTCCACTTCTAAAATTCTATGGAACTGTGATTTCATTCCACTGGGCCGTATCAGGACTTGGCATTATTTTCATCAGTGAACCATTTCATTAGAATTTTTTTTTTCGAAATGATATTAGTAAATATTGAAGGAGGCTTCTCTCACAGAGCTTCTTGTACAAATTAAAACAGGGCGGTAGAAGGTTTTCAGGTTGGTGAAATCAACTCTGGCTTTTAGTCAACCATTCCAAAAAATATTTGCTTTAGAATCCAAGGGCTTGCAATTGTTCTGAATAAAGGAGAAAGAAGCTGTTCTGATTTATTAAATAAAAAGAGTACCACATATTTAATTTTTAAAATGTTTCAAAGTGCTTTTGTATTTATTATTTCATTTTTTCTACCCTGACGGTAATTTTTCAGAAGAGAACTTCACTGGAAACCTGACATCCTAGGCTTTGCATTCATTATATGATTTACCTATAAGGAACAGATTACATGTCTTTGAGTCAACTCACTTATATAGTGCCTTTCTCTTGTGAACATTTAAAATTTTTTTTTTTTTCAAAAAGTTACTTGGGAAAAGTTAGTCCTCAAATGGTCAAGTTATAGTTATAAAAAGAAAAATGAATTAGACACCCAAACACAGTCTTGAGATTTAACAGCCTTTGTAAGCAGCACTTTTATTTCCATACACAGAGTTTTAATCATTGGCACATCCTACTCACAACTATACATTGGAGATTAAATAAGTATTTGAAACATTACCATGACATTTGCAAAAGCAAACACACTGGTCTAAAAAGAAATATACTTGTGGGAAGAAAAAAATGTTCAGCTATCTTACATTGCCTTGAGATTTTCTTATTAAAGATACTTACAATATTGTGACACATTGAGGACATGTCCAAAAACTGAAAAATGTTAAGAAGGTTCAATTTAGTAGTTTGGCTCATCTTGACTGAACATCATTGCCTGGTAAATCAAACAAATAATTGTGCAGGTGTCCATTATGAGGACGAAGAGAAACGTTTAACAACGAAAACAAATTGGCCAATTCAGTCATTATATACTATCAGTCTTCTATTGCTCAATTTTTAAAATAAAGGAGTGGTAAAATTAAATCAATTAGTTTGCCAACAGATATATATGGAACATCTGCTGTGTGTTTTTACCTGTGGAATATTTCGTAGGTTAAGATATATCATCTGTCTGTGGTGTGGTTTTTTTTTTGTTTGTTTTTGTGTGTGTGTTTTTTTTGAGATGGAGTCTTGCTCTGTTGCCCAGGCTGGAGTGCAGTGGTGCGATCTCCGCTCACTGCAAGCTCCGCCTCCCGGGTTACGCCATTCTCCTGCCTCAGCCTCCTGAGTAGCGGGGACTACAGGCACCCACCACCACACCCGGATAATGTTTTTGTATTTTTAGTAGAGACGGGTTTTCACCATGTTAGCCAGATGGTATCGATCTCCTGATCTCGTGATCCGCCCGCCTCGGCCTCCCAAAGTGTTGGGATTACAGGTGTGAGCCACCACGCCCTTCATATAGCAGGAGAGGTCACATATAAACACGTGAAACAATTCTTCCAGCTTCATTCCTATCACCTTAGCCCAAGGCACCATCATCTCCTCCCCAGATTTCTGCATGTCCTCTGTTTCTTCATTTGCCCTTTTATAATATTTCTTCTACACAGGAGTCAGTGATCATCCATTACATTTAAAATAAAACCTATACTGTTTAGCACAGGAGGAGGAGAAGGGTGAAGAGGAAAAGAAATCATGCTATTTTCCCTATCCCATACTTTTCAAATTTCTCCACAGTCTGACCCTATCTCTCTTACCACATCTCTTGTCACTTTTCACCTTGCCCAGGCTGCAGTCTATCTTTTTCTGCCGTAAGTAATGCCGATGGGAGTATCTTTCTTTATCTTATCTTTCTATATCTTTCTTTATCTTATCTGTCTTGCTCTTTGTACCTGCATTGTCTCGAACAATGTCAGGCATGTAGGAAGCATATAATAAATATTTAAAATAATAAGGAATAAAAGAGCATTATGTACTTTCTATATATTGGTAGGCTAAATTTGCAAATTGTTTACAGACATTAAAGAACAGAATAATCATTTATTTCTATTTATTTATTTATTTTTGAGATGGAGTCTTGCTCTGTCGCCAGGCTGGACTGGCTTCAAGCCATTCTCTTGCCTTAAGTCTCCTGAGTAGCTGGGACTACAGGCATGCACCACCATGCCCAGCTAATTTTTGTATTTTTAGTAGAGACAGGGTTTCACCATATTGGCCAGGATGGTCTCCATCTCCTGATCTTATGATTCGTCCGCCTCGGCCTTCCAAAGTGCTGGGATTACAGGTGTGAGCCACCGTGCCTGGCCCAGAATAATCTTTTATAAAATCATAATACATACCAAGTTCAAAAATAAAATAATTTTTAAAATAATTGGGACAGTAAGCATAAGGTAGACCTCATGGGAGGTTAAGCCTTGAGATGGGTCTAGAATAATAATCTGAATTCAATAGGTGAACAGGAGGGATGAAGTATAGCATTCTAGCACAGTAGAAAACCAAACGTGAGCCAGGAGTGGGAGTAGATGTGTGAATATGGTTGGAAGAGGACATTAAGAAGGCCAAACTGATAGACCCACGCATTCAGATTAAGGAAGACTGGAAACGAAGTGTGGATAAGAACAGCCAAACCATTAAAAGACTTGGGCAGATCAGCAAAGGAGATTATAATTGATTAAGTAGGAAAGCAAAATGGATTAAATGTTTTTGAGGAGATTGCCATCATGACAAAAGTAGTGTTTTAGGAAGATTCATCTTGCAGCACATGGAAGGTGGAATAAAGGAGGTAAATAACTTTAGGCCGGAATACCTGCTGACTAACGTCAATCTTTGAGAATGAGGTGATAAGGTGAGGGCCGTAGTATGAAGTGACAAAGATAGTAAGAGAAAGGGGACAAACCATAGAGGACAACAACCCATGGTGTGAATTTGGGTGTGCAAGAAGGGAGAAAGTCAAAGCTAATAAGACACAATGTGTACTAAAAAACGCCCTTTCCAGCAGGAGACTGTAGACAAAGGAAGCCATATTGCTAAAGGTCAACCTTCTACACCCCAAACATAAAGGTTACTTAACTTTCTATATCTTTCTCAGTATTTGAACAAATTTAAAATATGTCATTCTAGAATCCTATTATTAGATTATGGCTCTTTCAAAGTCTCTCAGTGAGTTATACATCTATATTTATAGCTTTCTTATCAGTCAATCAATAAAATGTTTCAGTATAATTTATAGGCTGTTTGTCATAAATATCCATTAAGGTGTCTTCCAAAACACCCCTTCTCTGCCTACTCCATTCACAGAAGTGGATCTGGCTGGCAATACCTGATTGAACACTGACATGGGCACCTGTTTTAAGCTGGTCCAGTTAGAACCTGGCCTTGAGAATTTTAACCAGTAAACAATAGGCAAAAAGGAACAGACGCATGTTCCTTACGGAACTCTAGAGAAAAACATCCATGAGTTTGGAGTAGTTCTGTCTCCATCCCTTCAAGTGCTTCATTGTTCAAGTCTTTTCTCGTTTCTTTTGTCCCTTTTGATCATCTTCTAGTTTCTATTGTATACAACTCAAAGAAATGTAATGAGTACCTAGCATAAAATACTTACGGAACTGGTATCAAATGCAGATGCAGATGTTTCTAGTGGAACTAGGAAATGAAAGCAGAACAAATGTAATTGTGGAACTTGGAAAGAAAGCTTGCACATTAATAAAACTCTTTGCAAAACTCATCTAAAACAGGCAAGCAACATTTGACTCATAAACACAGGATTCGACTTCTGTTTGTCTTTCTCTTCCCAGAAGAGTGATGCTTCTGGTAGGAGGTTTTCCCATGTTTTCCCAATTTACCATCTCCTTGGTCAAAGAAATACAAACTTTTAAGTTTGGAGGGTGTAAGAACAGATGAGCTGTGGTTTCATTTTAAAAAGATAGAAGGGTATAAAATCTAAATTGCCAGAAATAAAATGTGAGTTAAGACAGAACAGTTTAAATGGCGATGCTAGCTTCCCCTGGTCACTGGGATTCTAACAGTACAAACGCTTAACAGGGTTGAGACATCCACTCTCTTATGGATGGAGAGAATATGAAAACAGCAGAGCCTGTTTTTGTAAGTGGCACCCAAGGATGTTTCTACTCACCCTGAATAGTACTTCAGTTCATTAACTAAAATACTTCTGTATTATGGTAGATTGGTTTTCTATTGGCTTTACTTTGGAATATTTTATGAGATGCTTACAGAAGTAAGCTTAAGAAAAACTGGGCTTTTAAAATAAGAATCAACAGGGTGGGAGGCGTTAGTATATTCTTTCATTTATTCATTTATTCAAAATATTTCTTATGCTGCCAGGTATCATGCTAACAAAGTGATTTCATAGACTATTTGTTTGTTTGATTTAAGGATTTGGTTGCTACTTACATAAATCTTGCTCTGATAGAAAGGCAAACATTAGGCAAAGAATTGTATAATAATATGATTACAGACTGTGACAAGTAAACTGAAAGTAAAAGAAACTGACAGAAATATTTAGTTAGGAAAGCCTCTCTGAGGAAGTCTGGATGAGTGTGAAAGAATGACTGCATCTTAGCCAAGAATTGAGGAGAAATGGGATGGGTTTGGAGTCAGGGAAAGGGCATTCTGGAAAAAGTGAAAAACTTCTAAACGGTTTTATGGCAGGGAAGAACTGAGTGCCATTGAGTAAATGAAAGGGGCCAGAGGGCTGGAGCCTAGTGAGGCAGGAGTAGCATATAATCGGAGGAGGCTGGAAAACTGGGGAAGACAAGATAACATAGGTCCTTACAGGGTAGGTTAAGGATTTGGGGTTTTATCTTGAGTGCAACAGAAAGCATATCATTGAAATGCTGGAAAGCCTATTTGACCTGCTATGTTGAGAATGGGTTGTTGCAATGAATCAACAGTGGAAGCAAGGAGACCAGTTTAAAGGTCAAGGCAGTAGTCCAAGGAAAAGATGAGATGCCATCAATGGAGCAGCGATGGAGAAATGATAGCTGAGTTTTGGGATTAATGCACTTCTAATCCCCTAGATCATGCCTACAGTTTGACTTGGGAAATTACCTTAAAAAGACATTTAAGGCTAGCCATATGGCATCCTTCCATCACTATTCCATCTGAGGTGTTTTTGCTTGAGTATTTTATTTTGCTTTTTCTAAAAACAAAGTTTTCTATAAAATGTTGAAAAATAAAATATGTCTAGAAAAACAAAAAAGAAATTCATTACTACATCATTTACATGTGTGTACACACACAAACATGTATTTATCTAAAAAATAAAATTATATGAACTGCTTGTCATTGCTGTTTTACACTTAGCAATATGTTATAGACATGTTTCCTTGTTAGATTATGCAAATCCTGATTCCTTCTAATGGCTTATTAGTCTTCTTACTCCATGAATCAACTATAACATATTCAATATAGGAATTTAGGTTATTTTTAAAATTTTTGTTACTACAAATAATGCTGCATTTCTATTATTACAAATTATCCTTCAGGGGACATTGTTATTTCTGAACACTTTTATAAACACTCTAGAAAATATTTCTGTAAAATTAATTAGTAGGAATAGAATTGTTAAGTCACAGGGTTTAAATACTACATAAACGTATAACTATTGGAAAGTTGCCCTCTCAACTCTTTTGATTGAGATTTCAGCTGCTTTAAAAATATTTTCAAAAATACTGGACTTTTACTAATCTGACAAAGCTAAAATTATATCTCACTGTTGATTTAATTTGCATTTAAATGACCACCAGAAAGGTGGAACATTGTTCTACATGTTGATAAACTACCTGTATCTTTTTGTCTGAACATTCTGTTATACCCTACTTCCTTTTTGTGTTATATTATTTGTCTGTTTCTTACTGTATTGTAGCAACTCTTCCAATAGTTTGGATATTAGCCTTTGATGATGATATTTGATGCACATATTTTCTTTTACACTGTTTTGTCTTTTCACATCCTCTTATAGGCTGTTTTATAGTGAGGAGGTTTTAATTTCATATTTAGGGAGTCAAATTTGTCCCCTTTATAAATATTTCAACTTTGAGGTTTTATATCTGAATCTTCCTTACCTACTATGTATCATTAAATACTTCAAAATAAGGAGAAACGTGCATAATGTGTTCACTGACTTAGAAGCGATGGACTTGAATTTCTAACAAGAAATTACACACATAAAAACATGGAGCCTGATAATATCATGAACATGGAATTAGTTATCTCTCACTGATATAATTCACTGAATGCTATCTAGGTGCTAGTCAAAAAGTTGAGGTTAATTGTTACCTGATTGTCCTAAGATAACCTACTCTTAATTCATGAGAAAAATTGCTTCTACTTTTATAGGATGTTGTGAATTCTGGCCTGAGGACACAGCCTACGCTCCCTCTTTTAAAAGAATCTAGTGATAAACATTGTTTGTGACTTTTGTCTCCAGTGGCCAGTTCCTAAGCTAGTTGTTACTAGGATCCCTATATACATTTAGACTAGAGACAGCTGAACAAGTATTACCCAATCTGTGACAAACAAGAAGTAACTCAGTTTGATGATAAGCTGTGATTAACAAAAATCATTTCAGCTACCTTCTTCTTGATGTATCATAACTGAATGCATTAAAAACAATACACAACCTTGAACCATAATTGCATTGTAGTTCTTTGAAGGGTGATCTCTCAGGTTCCTGATTTCATGCTCCTCAATGTAAAATGCTTCTAGACAGCATAATGTATTCTTTACCACAGTTTTCCTTTTGATGATTCAGTGCAAACTATAGCAAATATGTTCAACATATTATGGGAGCTTGTTTGATAAAGGCAATCAGGTCCCAAATGTTTTTGAAATGAAATAATCATATTAACTTGACTCGAAAGTTTTTTTTTTAAAGATAAGTTGATGAACAAGATAGAAACTTGCAAGTTCTTGAGGCCATTGGGAAAAGTATTTCCATGGTTCTACCAGCAAGGGAAAAAGGAAGATATATGTACGCAACATTATCTTTGATAATTCCATTCTATTTGCTTCTCCAACTGTGTGTCATAAAAGATTCCTACAATATTCCTGGGACCACAAAAAAAAGCCCTTCTAATCAAAGAAGTTTGGGAAACATGGAACTAAAAATAGTTACAGCTGGAGAGCTGTATTGTAGAAGAATCTTCGGGGCCCTTAAGACGTTGATACTCTTCGTTAATCTCTAAGAGAGAATATTGTTTGTTGCTTTCTGAAACCAGAATTTATATTCCAAAAAATAGGAGAAATACCTCTGAACATTACATGGATTTTAGGAACAACAGTCTTGGATAGGCTGCCCCACGGCATTCATTTGTCTTAACTACACTGACTTCATGTCTTTCCTCTAAGACTAGAAAAATATTAGCTTTTTGTTCATCTCTTCTAAGATTTACCACAGGCCTGACATGCTACCTATGGTCTTCTTCAAGTTATCCTTTTAATTTCTGCTTCTTTACCTTTTCTTCATACGAAAATGTTTAGGATTTCTTCATACAAAAATGCCAGTATTGTCACTGTACTGGTTCAGTTGTTTATGCGTACATTTTATTGCCCATTTTATTTGTATGTACTAGTAGGCTTTAATTTTATGTTTCTTGTTAAACCATCAATACCTTCAGATTACTAAAACATGTTCTCTATTTTCCGTGTAATTACCCTCCATCCTCCCCCAGCACACACACACAGTCTAGAATAGTCCTCTGCCCAGCGTCGATTCCAGAAGCTGTAGCTGCCTGTTCTATCTAAGAGCAATGTGCTGTTGCTGTGTGGGCTGCATGAGTATGAGTTTACGTGCGTGTTTGTGGATGGTGACTGCCTCCAAGGGCAACACCTAAAGCAGAACAGAATCAATATTCAGCAGACTCATTTCTTCGGCAGCTGAAATGAACCTGCAGGAATCTTGCTGTCACTGATACATTCTTGAATGCCTGCAACTGTAAATTCACCCACCCACCTGAACACACTCAAGGGAAATAATTTTCTCAGCTTTGGAATGCATCCCCCTCACAGTGGGTCAGATAAAAAGCCTTGAAGCAGTAACCGATGAGTAATGAGAGACTGAGAGAGTTGAGTCCAAGTGATTTTTGTGGGAACCTTCAGTAGGCAGAGTGTAATGACAGGATTGAAGCTTAAGTGCTGCTCTTGAATACTCACCTTCTGCTACTTCATATGTCCTTCCTCTGCCTTGTCATCAAAAGACAATAAATTCCTTTTATCTGAGGGGCTAGAGAATGGGATGCTTTGGTTCATGCAATATTCTGGTTCCTGAGTACCGTCCCAATAGTTTAATAGTTAATTCTCATTAGCAATTGTTCTGTATTTTACTGGAAGGCTTTGGAAATAGTAATCTGGATGAATCAAGGATATTCAAGGTCTTGCAATGACAGGGGCATCATGAGGACATTTCCATGCAAAGCATTGCATACACACACACACGAAAAAAGCTAAAACTGTTCTGACCATAGCACATGCCTTAGAAGTTGTTCATCTGGAAACAAACCTTATTTCCATTATTTACATTGTCTATGTCACCCACAAAAATGAACCATGAATTAACTTTTTTCTATGCCATTTAGTTGATGTTTCTTTTTCCATGCCATTTAGTTCTTTGGTAGTGAAAAACAGAGTTTATTCTCTATTAAGCAGTTTTCTGTGACAATAATGAGCCTATCATTGCATTTTAATTTTCAATTGAAGTGTTCTCATCAAAGAAGCAGGCTGTTGTCCAGAATGAGAAATTGCTGACCCTTCCTGGGCTTCTCTCCACTGGAAGTGTGCTCCTCCAAACATGGACACAGCTCAACCCCACTTAGTTCCTCAGAGCAGATGAGGTCATATCCTGGTGCTGTAGCGCTCTGCTCTGTACAGTCCCAATAATCTGACCATTGCTTGTATGAAAAGTCATGCTCAGAATTTTAGATTGTACAGCTAGCTAACAGAGGAGGGTACTGTCTGTGTGGGGAACACTACGTGATTCATATTTTCTTTGAAAAATTAGAGTCATATTTCTCTGGTGTGTCAACAGTGATGACTGAAAGCAGATTACAGATTCTTTGTACTAAACTAGAGGGAAAATGTTGAGAGAGAGAGAGAGAGAGAGAGAGAGGGAGAGAGCACAGGACGCCAAATGAGAGAGTTCTCTTCCAGCAGGGAGGACAATATTCCTAGCAAATATACCTAAATCAAGTGCATAGTCCTTGGAATGTAACAGTGTAACCTCATGATGTGAGAGAGGCCATAGTAAGAGGAAAATGTGAACAGAAATAATTATTCTTGGCTAGCTAGGAACAGAAATGAACCGAGGGCACTGAGGACATCAGAATGTTTGTGCGAGGCAAGAAAACAAGGACACACATTGAGAGAACAGGCAGGAAGAGGAAGATACTGTTCCCGAAATAATTTGGTGCTGGGACTTGAGTGCTGTACTAAGACTCTCTTGTCTTCTCCTTCCTTCCTCTGTGGTCATTCTGCTTTGATCCCATCAGCATCTCTTCAAAGATACAAGACCCAGTTTATCCCTCTGCCAAACATATATTACACCTGCCAAAATCAGATGGGAGAATATGAGCCCTGTCGTCAAAACGGTTTCTCTAAATCTGTTAAAAAATACCTGATTCTATAGTCCTCCAAGGGAGGTGGACGGTGGGTGGTGGGTGGAGGTGGCTGTCATTCTCTAAAGAAAAGAGAAGCTTGGGGAGGATGTTGAAAGAAGGAAGGAAAGTGATCCATCCTCTTCCTCTTTAGGAAAGTGGCTCTCTAGATGATCCCACATCTTACTGATTCCCATAGTGTAGGGCCCTCACAGTCACCTGATAATTCCTTCAGGCACCAAATCACAGCACTTCACTCCCGTGCTGACCTTGTTTTCCTAGCAGGCTTCTGGAAGCTTCATTAGATGCATCTGCCAGTCCCCACCTCATCAGTGATTTGCCCTCCAACCAAGGCCAGGACAGAATCTAGGGGCACTCCAGGGAAACAAGTTCCACTCAATTCTGCATCAAGAAGCACATGTTAGGAGAAAGAGGGATTCACTGTTCCTTCTGGAGCTAGACAGAATTCCAATCATTCCATGGAGAACTACAAGATGCATTAAGCAGCTGCTGCCCCACTCCTAGACAATGTGCACTTTCTCTAAGAAGACACATCTAGCTCTCCAGAAATGGCCTAACATGTGCAATCAGAATCTCAGGGGAGAGGCTACAGAACTGAGAGAATGGATGAGGCTGGTTGTAGAAGGTGCAACTAGGGTGGTGAATTTGGGGCCATTATATATACCATTAATTTCTACGAATTGAATCAAATGCAATTTTCCATGCTGAGGCAATGAGTTATAACGCTACATAAATTAAAAAAAAAAAAGAAGCAGCAGCAGCATGAATGGTACTGAGGATGACTGGATGCCCCAGCACACAGAGCTGTTCTTACTGAAACCATGAAATACTCTTATTAAATGAAGTTAGAATATCCAGCAAGGTTCCTCTATTGCTTTTCAGGAAGCATTACAAAATGGCAGGGGTGGGAGTCTTTCCAAATTATAGAATATCAGGCTGACAGCCCTAGCATCATGGGCTCACAAAGACCTCATTGAATGTGACAGGCTGGAAATCTAGGTGGCATAATGAGGCACATAAGCAGTATTTTCAAGGGTGCTAGCAGCTATTTCATAGCTCTTTTCCCCCAAGGCATGTAAGCTTCCCAAAATCATCTGTCTATTTTTATATATTTTCTTTTTCTTCATTGTTCTTCCCCCTATATCTAATGCACTGACATTCAGTGAGTTGTGCCAGATTTCAAATATATACATCCCTTCAGGAAATAAAAGATACTCAGACTTCTTGACCATTTGAATTAAATGTGAACATCTTACTAGAGGATATATGATCACAATAGTTGTTTTCTGAAGATAGTCTCATGTAAGATTTCTGGCTTGCTTCATTCAGGAACTGTATTCTGTTTGAAATCATCAATGTTACCTTGCATCAATACTTTAAAATTCTTTCAATTAAAATAAGAAATCATCAAAGTTTATATATGACAACTACCTATGATATTTATTATTTTAGAGACGGGCAATATAGAATGAGATTGACACTGTAAATAACAAGGATGGTGTGGACTGGACTGGGATTATATAATCGAGGCGTCCCAGTTTTCTGCAGAGGCTGACCTCAATTATACATGGAATGAAGTATCTGGATTTACTGTTTCCATGATGCACATTTAGGAAAACATTATAGCTTAAATGTAGAAAACTTTATGTACAGATACGCAATGTATAAGGAACAGATAAGCTGTGAAGTTAACCTTTTTATTTTACAGACAATCTTTCAAGCAGATTTAACCATACAGTTTTGGTGTTCAATGAATGAGTTTCATTTGTAACATGATACTACACGAGACTAACTATCATTACTTTTTCCAAATAAAGCTTTTAGTCATCTAAGCAACCACGGTGGAGCAACCACACAGCCATTTTCAACCACCACAAGAGCTGGGAGTTGAAACAGACCCATGCTCCATCTGGCATTCTGTGAATTCCCACACTTTGCGGGGGGAAAAGCAAGACTTAGTACAATGAGCAAGTATAATTTTGAATTTGTAGATCTGAGTTGATGATCCATTTCCTGACCTTTTCAGCAGCAAGTCCTCAGAAATATTTCAGTATTTTCAGCTATGAAATTTTCAGCTATGAATATTTCAGCCCTTTCTCATGGAGTTCTGGCTATGAGAATCTTTCTGAGGGATCTCTGATTTATTCACTTTCTTCCTCTCCTCTTTTTCTTCTTTCTCTTTTCTTCCTGCTCTGGCTCTCTCACTTTCTCTTTCACTGATGTTGGGACCAATATTCCTGAGGGTGGCAAGCAGTTCACTATGGGAGACAGTCACTAACCTCTGGTCCAGAAAAGGGGACTTCCATGAGTGTGTGTGGATAGGCTGGACAGGAGAACAAAAGAATGACAGATGATGTTTCCTCAGAAAGTCCTGTTAACCCTTGACCCCTAGCTCAGCCTAACCGCATTGCTCTGTTCGCCTGAACTTCTAATGGAACCTGTTTTCACTAATTAAGGCACTGTCTCTGTTAAGTCTTCCTGAGTACTTCCTAGAAAAGGTCAAATGCAAATAATGATGTTTTACAGGAATATTGCACCTTCTCTCCTGTCACCTGGAGTGTAAGAGACACAGTCACAACTGCAATGCACATAATGTCTCACATTAGTCAGACGGATATTATTTTAGGGATAAAATTCTTCCTCCTCCTCCTCCTCATCATTGCTAGAACTTCACTATGCTGCTTTTACTGTGTCCTTGGTAGAGTGCTAAGCACAGAACCCTCAGTATATTATTTAATTCATCAACATTATGAGATAGGGAGTATCAACATTCCCATACTGCAGCTAGGGAAGTCAATATTCCCCAAGGTCACACAGCTAGAAAAGATGAAGGCAGAGTGCAATCCAGGCAATCTGACTCCAGATCAACACCGTAAACCACCCACCATGATCATAGCAACAATGGACTTCTCTTTCATGCAGAACAAACTTCTTGCTCACTTCCCATTTCTAATTGACTACAGCAATTGCAACTCTTGCTGAACCATTCTCAGTGTGTTTGTGTTACTTGAGGCATCTGACTGTAGGCTCTACCTATAGTCCCTGATGCCAACTCTACTCTCATTTCTTGCTTTGCTGTTTTCTTGCAAAGCCTGTTGTTTCTTTGAGTCCCCCTTTTTTCATCTTTTGCTGCCTCTCTGGCCCTGAGAAGTCATTTAAGTTTTATTTTACCTGCTTTCTTCGAATCAAACCTTCTTTCTTGTAGCTCTTTTGTCCCTGTTTGCCCCCTCCTTCACCTCAGTCCTCCCTTTCTTTCCTTTTTAACCAGCCCAAGGCTTCCTCCACAGGAACATTAAAGGCTGGGAAAACACTTTACAAATTATAGAGTATTCGAAGAATGTTAATTATTCATAAGAATTAATGTACCATTATTCTGTAAAGCAATCTAGTGTGGAGTGAAATGAGCATGTATATTGCCATCAAAAAACCTGAACTAACTTTAAATTCTAGTATCACCACTGCCTGGATGCTTGTACTAGTGTGTGTATAACCCAAGGATGTGAGTAAAGCTTTATAAGCCTCAGTTTTTTTATGTTTAAAAGAAGGATAATAATGCTTACTTTACAACATAGTTGTGTTAGATTAGGCATCTGGTATTAGTAATAACCAATGTTTAGTAGTGCAACTAAGAGTCTGACTCTGTGCTACGAACTGAATTGTGTCCCCTCTCCCCAACCCCAAATTCATCTGTTGAAGCCCTAAACTCCCATGTAACTGTATTTGGAGATAAGGCCTTTGAAGAGATAATGAAGGTCAAATGAGGTCATAAGGGTAGAGTCCTGATCTGATAGGATTAGTGTCCTCATAAGAAGACAGCTGTGTCTGTCTGTCTGTCTCTCTCTCTCTCTCTCTCTCTCACACACACACAGAAAGAGAGAGAGAGAGAGAGAGAGATAAATAGAGAAGAGGCCATGAGAAGACACAGGGAGAAGTCAGCCATCTGCAAGCCAGTTCTGGAGGCTGGGAAGTCCAAGATCAAAGGGCTGGTCAATTCAGTTTCCAGAGCCCTTACTGGATATTGAATTGGCCAGCCCTTTGATCTTGGACTTCCCAGCCTCCACAACTGTAAGAAAATAAATTTCTGTTGTTTAAGGCACCAGTCTATGGTATTTTGCTATGGCAGTGTGTGCAGATTAATGCAGCCCTTAAGTGTCTTACTTTCTATAAGGATAGAAGGTAGGGCCTATAATTATTTTTACTTACAGAAGAGAACATTGAACTTCAGAGAGACTAAGTAAAATATTTAAAGTCCCATGAAGTGGCACACCTGGAACTCAAGCTTAGTGCTGTCCAACTCCAAATGAGGTTCTTAATCACTATGCCCCTTTGCATCCTTTAGCTAATAAAATACACAAGTGGCTTGAGCAGTTCTGAGAAGGTGTCACCTTTCCCCATTCTATTTGGTCCAGATGTGTCCACTGGCATTTTATAAGAATCAGGGCTGGCCGGGTACAGCGTCTCACGCCTGTAATCCCAGCACTTTGAGAGGCCAGGTGGGCGAATCACAAGGTCAGGAGTTCGAGACCAGCCTGACCAACATGGTGAAACCCCATCTCTACTAAAAATACAAAAATTAGCCAGGCGTGGTGGTACACACCTGTAGTCCCAGCTACTTGGAAGGCTGAGACAGGTGAATTACTTGAACCCAGGAGGTGGAGGCTGCAGTGAACCGAGATTTGTGCCACTGCACTCCAGCCTGGTGACAGAGCAAGATTTTGTCCAAAAACAACAACAACAACAACAACAACAACAAACAAATGGAATTAGGGTTGTCATTTAACCAATGCAACCTCAAGCCTTCCCATAAGAAATCCTTACCTCCTCTTGAGTTCTCTATCCAAATATTATGTATGCTGAACGTATTCATTGAGATTATAAGAAATGTTGTTTTTTACTTAAGAACACTTTAAGAGATATTCATAACAAGTAAAATTGCAAATGGTTTCTCTAAATGTTTACAGGGTTTTCCTAGGAAATGTGTCAAAAATATTATTTACTACTATTATTTTTTGGTATAGTTTTTTCCAGCTATAATTTTATACTGTGGCTAATTAATCTAACAACTAGTGATTTATAATGTAATTAACTGAATGTCAGACATTGTTCAGATTGGCTGGTACTCTTTAAAAGAAGTATTCTCATCAGATAACTCAGAGCATCAGCTTTCAATAAATATTGCAAAGTATACATAATTTTTAAAAAGAAAACAACACCACATCTATATTATAAATAAAAAAATAAATTTATGATAATATAATATTTCAATGTGGTTTAAATAGAAAATAAAATGAAACATTTTCTTCTCCATGTAGAATTGAATTGAACAGATACAGATTGCTAAATAGAAGGATCAAGTATCATAGAAAGATTACCATTAATGACGACATTTTCTAAAATGGTAAAAAGCGCTTATGAAAGTTCCACAATAAAACAAACAAAAAAGAGTAAAACTGTAAGATAGTTCATTCTTAATAAGGAGATAGGGATAAATTTGGTCCCATCCTCTGCTCATGTCCACTCTCTGTGGAAGCTAGTCTGAAGTTTTTGCTTTTTTTTCTTTTTGCGGGGCGGGGGAGTGGACAGGGTCTCACTGTGTGGCCCAGGCTAGAGTGCACTGGCGCCATCTCGGCTCACTGCAAGCTCCATCTCCTGTGTTCACGCCATTCTGCTGCCTCAGCCTCCCGAGTAGCTGGGACTACAGGCACCTGCCACCACGCCCAGCTAATTTTTTGCATTTGTAGTAGAGACGGGGTTTCACCTTGTTAGCCAGGATGGTCTCAATCTCCTGACCTTGTGATCTGCCCATCTCGGCCTCCCAAAGTGCTGGGATTACAGGCATGAGCCACCGCGCTCCGCCTGCTTTTGTTTTTGGTTTTTTCACCCAGGCAGGAGTGTAGAGGCGCACTGCAACCTGCTGCTCCCAGACTCAAGTGATCCTCTCACCTCAGCCTCCCAAATACCTGGGACCACAGATGTGTACCACCATGTCCAGCTAATATATTTTTGGTCGAGATGGGGCTTCACCATTTTGGCCAGCCTGGTCTCACACTCCTGAGCTCAAGCGATCCACCTGCCTCAGTCTCCCAAAGTGCTGGGATTACAGGTGTGAGCCACAGTGCCTAGCTAGTCTGAAGTTCTTGTTGATATGAGAGTTGAAGACATAGATGTAAGAGCAAAGCCAGGCAGGCAATTTCATCCAGGGAAATATCAGGGGGAAAGTGGGCTATTCTACTGAGATCATGAACCAATAACCAACTAATCAAGAGATTTCTGGAATTGCTGCTGTTGTTCTGGAAGTTCTAGCCATCCACAGGACCCAGAATTGTCCCCAAAGATGTAAAGCCAGAGAAGACAACTGCCTGAAGGTGGTGCGACGCTGCACCTGGGACGTGGACATAATTGGATTGTAGACCTTGCCTGTGGGCCACTAGAACTATTATTTCCCAGCTGGCTGTGCAGGTTTACTCTGCTCATTTCATCAATTTGCGATATCACCTGGCATTTTATCCACTGTTGGATTTTTTGTCAGAATTTTATGGATAACCTTCTTTTGACTTACATATCAGTTTCACTTCTGGAAAATTTAAAAAATATTAAAACCATGCAAAATTTTGTGTATATATGTCTGTTTGAGTTACATTCTAGGTTTAGATAATTTTTGTCTATTTCTGACATGAATATCTGGTAGTAATCTCAAAAACTCTGTGGGACCCAGAACAGTTCCTTCTTGTGTGAGACTGTCCCCATATATTGCTGGATATGTAGTATCCCTGGCTTCTGCCCTCTAACTTCCAGCAGCTCTCTACTCTTCCACTCCCCACCCCTCATGCTGCCCCTATTAATTAAAATCCTCCCTAAAATGCAGTCTGTCTTTCTTCGAGAATCACTAATAGAGGTTGAAACATGGGCTTTGGAGTTAAGATGTGGATTCTAATTTTAATTTGCATGTGGGGAAAATTATTCAAAATTAAGACTGGCTTGGAGTTCAATCCTATGTTGAATTCTTAGAAAGTTCCTTGAAATACTTGAACCAAATATAAAGTCTCTCTTATCTAGAAATTGAATAACTTTTTTCATTTAGCGAATGTTATGACTATCTATTACATCCTAGGGTTTTCAACAGACAATGGCAAAGGTGGAAGTGAATAAAATATGACAAAATATATCTTTGCCAATGGGAAGGAGCTGGAATCATAAAATAATTCAAGATACCCAGTTAAATTTGAGTTTAGATAACCAACTAATAGGTTTTTTTTAAAGTAAAAGTATGACCTATGCATTGGGACATATTTGAATTTTATGGGAACTATCAATGCATGGGAATATTTATACTGAAAAATGTTTGTTTATCTGAAATTCAAATTTAACTGGGTGCTCTGCACCTTGCTTGGTAAATCTATGTTAGTTACTGGTGTAATCAGACCAATATATTAGCATTAACCCTCTCCTTGTCCATGTTAAGTTGAAATACTTTGAAAGAATTTAACCATTAACACATCCACAAATTTTGAAGCCTAATATATCTTCATGTATAGATGAGTGATTATATTCAAGAAATCATCCATCAACAAATAAGTCAGATCTCCAGGCAATTGATAGATAGAAAAATAAGATTTCTACTTCTAAGAAAATGTGTTATTTTATAAAGACACTAATTGTAAAGAATTTAAACTCTATTTCTGAATCTGGGGACCCAAGGCTAGATTTCATCATTCCTCTGAAATAGTAGGTAATACTGTGTGTATCTCTGCACTTTTCCAAGGACGAGGACCACTGCATTTGTCAGATTCTCAGAAATTTTTAAAACACAAAACTTACTAAGAATAACTTGACTCAAAGCAAAGGTCACGCTTTAGGATTGATAGAAATGTTTTGTCTTGACTGTGGTGGTGGTTACATGTATGTATTTATGTACCAAAATTCATAGGACCATACCTAAAACTGGTGAATTTTAATTATATTTCAATTAACAAATTTTTTTTTAATTTTAAATTTTAAAAAATCAAAGTTCAAAAACAACTCAGAGAATAAACCAAGGAATACTTATTCTTTTTCCCAAATACATATTTTCCAAGAATTTCACTCCCTCTGTTGAAAATTCTTCATTCCAGAGAGAAGTCACTTAAGTAATATAACTCCTTGGGAGAACCAGATAACTAACATCATTCAAAATGTTCAAAAAGGATTAGCATTTCCAATACAATTAAAGCATTTTCTCTCCAAATTTCCTTCTCTTATCTCTATGCTAAGTGAAATAAATTAGAAAGACAACAGAAACTGATGGGCAATTTTATTATTTAAGCATTATGTGCTCTCTAAATTGTTACTACTTCTGTCCCCAAATATGTTTTTCTTACCTTGCTAGGAGCAGCATCCCTATTGATTACTAATCAACATAATGCCTGGCCTGCCAGGGAGTTATGCTCTTGAACTAATTGCCATTCACTCCTTGCCATGGTCTGAATGTTTGTGTCCCCTCAAAATTCATATATTAAAATCTTAACCCCCAACGTAATACATTAGGAGGTAGGCTCTTTGGGAGGTGATTAGGCCATGAGGATGGAACCTTCATGAATAGGATTAGTGCCCTTAGCTCTAATGAGACTCCTCTCTCCTTCCATCAAGTGACGACAAGTGAGGACACAGCAAAAGGCTTCATCTTTGTATGAGAAAACAGGCCCTCGCCAGACACCGAATCTGCCAGTGCCTTGACCTTGGGTCCTCCAGCCTTCAGAATGTTGAAAAACAAATTTCTGTTGTTCATATGCTACCCAGTCTATGATATTTTGTTATAGTACTCCAATGGACTAAGCCACTCTTATATATTCCAATAATAAAAATTATCTCTAGTAAAAATCCGATTGTCCTAGTCATGTTTTATTGATTTTATTCATCTGAAAAATGGAACTAATATTGCCTGTTTGAAAGCTACTGTGCTAATTAATTTAAAAGGGGTTTATAAACTCTAAGGAACTCTATCAACTGAAAGTGTGGAAGCTAAAAGGTTAGAGTAAGTCAGATGCCTAATAATCATAAAAAAGAACAAACCTGGCCGGGCGCGGTGGCTCACACCTGTATTCCCAGCACTTTGGGAGGCCAAGGTGGGCGGATCACAAGGTCAGGAGATCAAGACCATGCTGGCTAACACGGTGAAACCCCGTCTCTACTAAAAATACAAAAAATTAGCCAGGTGTCTTGGAGGGTGCCTGTAGTCCCAGCTACTCGGGAGGCTAAGGCAGGAGAATGGCATAAACCCGGGAGGCGGAGCTTTCAGTGAGCCGAGATCGCGCCACTGCACTCCAGCCTGGGTGACAGAGCGAGACTCCATCTTAAAAACAAAACAAAAAAACAAAACAAAAAATCTTCACTACATATGAATCACTGTACACATTATTTCATTTGATCTTCAGACACCTCTTCCGCATCATTATTATTATTCCCATAGAAAAATTAAAAAAAATAGATTGATTGTACCTAGATCATGTTATTTGGTAAAGACAATGAGGTAAATCCATTTCTGACATGTCCACTCTAAAGAGGATAGTGGGAATAGCTGAGAGAGCAAGATCTATGACACATTCTGCCCTTTATGCATTTGCACTCTGACTCTTACAAGACATCTCATCAAAGGCACGTGTTCAGATACTAGTATTCATCATACAAAAAATTTGGGTTCTGTTTCTCACTCGCTCTCTAGATCTCTGCACACATGCACACACATATATAATGCACATATATCTCATATATATTGTATATATATTATATATATATGTAGGCACTGTCACATACCTATAGCTTCATTTTACTTCTAGGAAAGCTATGAAAATTCTGCCAAAAACATTGCATAAGTGAAAATGACAAATAGAAAAATAACATAGTTCACATCTGAAAATAAAATTAATGCCTTTTTATTAATATTTATATTATATGATACTGGGAAATGATTACTTTGTTTTGATCATCTGAATCATATCTGCCTGAAATTAGTTTGTATGCTAAAACATTCTTTGGTGAATAAATTCTTCAGGGTCTTTGGCATTTGCAGCTCTGGAAAAAAATCATTCTGTGGTGAGAATCGTTATTTAGTATTTATATGTTCCTTTTTCTCACATTTGCAAAATATACTCTATGATCACTTTTTAAGGTAAAGATAATTGCATGTTGACAAGGTGTCTTCAAGAGGGGTCCTGAATTCTTCAGTTCTTTATCATAATCAGCATCTACTTCTGATAACTGTAAAATAGCTGTTTCTTATAGTCCTTATATTTTACATTTTTCATTATCATTCACTGTGACAAGAAAAAATGAGTAGTATCACTTTGGGTAGGGTTTTGGGGCTTATGTGGGGTGGAGAGAAAGAGATCTTAGTCACAGAGTTCACATAACCCTCAAGACAGATTTTCCACATTCTTGATCAATGATAATCCAGATAATTAACCTGCAGGAACTAAAGGACATCAGTGTTTACTGGGGCTAGAGGATAGTCAGGCATTGATACTTGAGTAATAACAGAGAAGATATTTAACACTTAGTATGTTCCAAACACTTTATGTGTACTTTCTTACTTAGTCCTCATTATAGTCTACTAGAAAGGATGTATTCCACATCCTTTTTTTACAGATGAGCAAACTGAGGCACAGAAAGGTTAAGAAACTTGCTCGAGATCACCTAGTCAGTAAGTTGGAATTTAAACCCACCAAGCAATCTAACTCCAAAATCTCTACTTATAGTTATCTAATAGTCAGTATATATCAGAATAACACTATTTCTATTACATAGTCAAGGAATAACTCTTCATGTCCTATATTGGATGTGGGTCTCAGTCTTCCGAAATGATTATATTGCAAAATCACAAGTTCTGATTAGCTTCAAAAAGAGTGAATGACGTAAAACATTCAGGAAAAATCAGTGTCAGGTGACATGAATTGAGGTTCATGAGTTTTGACAGTCAACGCAAGACTGTGAGGCGTTAGCTTACGGGAATGTATGTATCAGCCTCCTGGCCCCTGGCCATGCTGTATGTTTTCCATTTTGCTCACTTCATTTTAGATGGGCTTCTTTTATTAGGGGAGATGCCTGAGTATGTAATCAATAACATGAAAACAGAACTTGGCAGCTGTCTAGGAGACTACAGATGTTCATATGTGGCCTGTGCATATGCCTACAGACACAAAGACCCCAACTGCAAAATCATCAAAACACTATATACTGCCTAGAAGGCCGATTAATGGTATCACCTCTAAAGTGACAGTGAGCTGGAGGTCAATTTATATTTAGCTGCATTGGGTTAGAATGTTGATGGAATGATTCATGTAACAAAACCATCCAGGGTCCCAACACCATTCAAAATGCTTATTTTAATACTGATTTTTCTGGCAAAATGCTGTTTTAAGATGACAAAAAGAGAAAAGTAACACAAATACAGACATAGCAGAATTGGCATGAAAACAAATCTTTTAAGTATTTTAGAAAACGCATTAAAGAAGATAAACTTTAAATTATGACTTAAGGTCAGTAAATCAAGGCTTTCTTTCCCAGAGAAGGTAAAGAACCACACAGACAACATTCCATCTTTTGTATGTGTGGAAGCACTTTTGAGGTGTGTGTGGGTGTAGCATGTGTGCGTGTGTATGAGTAAATCCTCCAAAAGGGGAGGAATAACCCTGTTGACCAACTCAGGGTAGCTATGGCATAAATATCAGAAAACTAAAGCTGATCTGACTAACAATTATCTGAAATAAAAAGAGTACACTTTACACTAACTTTTGCAACACAACCATGCTCCCTGAAACATAGAGCTTGTTTATAAATTCAACTGGGACACAATCCAAGGGAGTTGAGTTGTAGAAGTTAAAAAATAGGTAAATTATGAATTGGTTTGGTCTCCAAGTAAGTCTTATGGCATTACGATAAAAATGACAATGCTGCTATAGTGAAATTTTGCACTTGAGGATGATACTGCTGTCATTTTAATGTGTGGAATGGCTGAAAAGATGTTCCACAGTGCATACACACTTGATTCAAATTCCAAATTCTACCTATTATACCATGCAGTCTAGATGGTTCAGGCTATCATTTTTCCCTTATACCTCCTTCCTGATCTCACCTGACAATGAGCTCTGAAATTCCACGAGGTCTGACCCAGACCTTTTCCATAAAGGAAAGTTCAGGGTTACTGCTATTTCCAATGCCAAGAAACTCCCTACAGCAGGGCAGCCTAAGACCCCTATCAGGCCCATGCCTCTAGATCACATCCCTTCAATCCATCTTTTATACTGGCTGCCAAAATGATAGTCCAAATGTGAAAATCTAACCATGAAGCCTTGGCTTAAAACCCTTAAAATGCTTTCCTAGTGCCTATAGGAGTAAACTGTAAATTCCTTTACTTGGCAAAGAACTTTAGGATCTGGCCACTACCTAGAAGTCAACTCTCATCTGTCATTTCTGGATTGCTCTTTGCAAACTGGCAATCTTGAACTACTTAGAGTTCTCTGAATGTGCCAATCCCTCTGTTGGCACCCTGCCAGGGTTCTTCCTGGAACAGCCTCCCAGCTTGGGTGCCTGACAGCCTCATTCATTCTTCAAGCTTCTGTTCAAATGCTACCTCTTCTGAGAAGGCAATGCTTCCAGTGGTCTTGTTGAGTGAGTTCCCTGTGTTCAGGGAAAGCTGAGAGAGTTTGGATGTTAGTCCCTTCCAAATCTCATGTTAAAATGTGATCCCTAATTTTTAAGGTGGGGCCTAGTAGGAGGTGTTTGTTTCATCGGGGTGGATCCCTCATGTATGGCTTGGTGCTATCTTCAAGGTAATGAGTTACCTCAAAGTGTATTAGTTACTATGAGATCTGATTGTTAAAAATAGTCTGGCACTGCCCCCGACCCTCTTGCTCCTTCTCCCACCATATGACATGCCAGCCATCTCACCTTCTGCCATAAGTAAAAGCTTCCTGAGGCCTCATCACAAGCTTAGCACATGTCAGTGCCATGTTTTTTGTACGCCCTACAGAACTATGAGCCAAGTAAACCTCTTTTCTTTATAAATTACCAAGCTTCGGGTATTTCTTTATAGCAATGCAAAATGGATTACTACAATAATCAACCAGAAAGAGCTTTTTATGAATGACTGACGTAACCATCCTAACTACTTAAAAGACGTTTTTCTGTGGTGGAGGTTTTGAAGACTATTATTCATTCTTTCATTCTGTCCAGAGTCACCCGATAAAGTCACCAACAACTGATGACCAAAATCAACCTATGAATGCTCATTCTCCAAGTGAATGGAGTACCTTGGTACTCTCTAGTACCTTGGTAAAAAATATGAGGCAATATAGTCCAGCAATGAAGAGTAAAGACTTAGGGGGACTGTCTTAGTTCATTTGTGATACTCTAAGGGAATACTGGGGCTAAATAATTTGTAAAGAACAAAGGTTTATTTGACTCATGATTCTACTGGTTGAAAGACTGAGCATCTGGTGAAAGCCTCAGGCTACTTCCATTCATGGCAGAAGGCAAAAGGGAGTCAGTGTGTGCAGAGATCACATGGTGAGAGAGGAAGCAAGAGAGTGAGAGGCGAGGTGCCAGGCTCTTTTTAATAATCAGATTTCAAAGGAACCAACAGAGCAAGAGCTCACTCACTACCAGCCCAGGGAAGGCATTAATCTATTCATAACATATTAGGCATCTCCCATTAGGCACCACCTCCAACACTGAGAATCATGTGAAATTTGGAGAGAAAAAACATCCAAATTATAGCATTCTGTCCCTAGTCCCACAAATCTCATGTTCTTCTCATATTACAAAATGCAATCATCCTTTTTTTTTTTTTTTTTTTGAGATGGAGTCTCGCTCTGTCATCCAGGCTGGAGTGCAGTGGCATGATCTGTGCTCATGGCAAGCTCCACCTCCCAGGTTCACACCATTCTCTTGCCTCAGCCTCCTGAGTAGCTGGGACTACAGGTACCCACCACCACACGCGGCTAATTTTTTGTATTTTTAGTAGAGATGGGGTTTCACCATGTTAGCCAGGATGGTCTCGATTTCCTGACTTCATGATCTGCCTACCTCAGCCTCCCAAAGTGCTGGGATCACAGGTGTGAGCCACCACTCCCGGCCAATCATCCTTTTGTAATAGTCCTCAAGACCATGTCTATGGCTCATGCCTGTAATCCCATCACTTTGGGAGACCGAAGTGGGCAGATCACTTGGGGCCAGGAGTTTGAGACCAGCCTGGCCAACATGGTGAAACCCCATCTCAACTAAAAATACAAAAATTAGCCAGGCATGGTGTTGCACACCTGTAATCCCAGCTACTCAGGTAGCTGAGGCACAGGAATGGCTTGAACCCAGGAGTTGGATGTTGCTGTAAACCAAGATTGTGCCACTGCACTTTAGTCTGGGTGACAGGTGAGACTCTGTCTCAATAAAACAAACAAACGAACAAAAAACAAAAAACAGTCTCCAAAAGTCTTAACTTATTTCAACACCAACTCAAAAGTTCAAAGTCCAAAGTCTCATATGAGACTCAGGGAAAGTTTCTTCCAGCTATTAGCCTGTAAAATAAAAACTAAGTTCTTTTCTTCCAAGATTTAACGGTTACCAGGCATTGGGTAAACACTACTATTCCAAAAGGGATAAATTGGCAAAAAGAAAAGGGTAACAGGCCTCACATAAATCCAAAACTCAGCAAGGTAGACGTCAAGTCTGAAAACTCCAATATACTCTCCTTTGACTCCATGCCCTATATCCTAGGCACACTGGTGCCACTGGTGGGCCACATGACTATTTTCACAGGTTGGCCTGTGACTAAAATATCCCTGGATTTTCCAGGCTGTGATTGCATGCTGCCAGAGGGTCTATAATTCTGAGTCTGGAGAATGGTGGCCCTGATCCCACAACTCCACTAGCCATTGCCCTAGTACAGGCTCTTTGCTGTGGCTTCACCGCTGTGATAGGCTTCTGTCTGTCAAAAAGCACCCGGGCATTTTGATACACCCTCTGAAATTTACATAGAAGCTTTCAAGTCTCCACCACTTTTGCATTTTGGGAGATTGTAGACTAACGACCACGTGGACACTGCCAAAATTTATGGCTTGTGCTCTCTGGAATAGCAGCCCAAGTAGTACCTGAGGCTGTTTAAGCCACAGATGGAGCTATAGCAGTGGGGATGTATGAAGCAGAGTCTCAGGGCAGCACAGGGCACCAGCATTCCAGGCCTTGAGTAGAAGTGGGAACTATAATCTAGCAATACTACACATTCTGGTTGTTGCATACAATTACAACTAATATCAATTGGCCCAATATGCACACTCATTCCAGAAAGACTCAAGTGTGAAAAGGACAGGTGAAAATCTAATTAGAATTTGCAAACAAATTGGCTGGATATTGAATTGTACCTCTTAATGAACAGAGGAAATACAGAAAGAAGTTTTAGCTAGATGTTAGTATAAGATGAAAATGCTTCAGAGGATTGCAACCAGCCAATGTTCTCACTCAGTCCAATGCCAAATTGGAAGTAAACTGTCAATAACGTTTTTGGTTTCTTTAGGGAAGGTTTTCATCAATAGGATTTTTTGACTAAAACATAGTTTCTAACTTTTTCTTAAGGCTAGTCTCATTGCTAACTGTATAAAAATAACTTTGTCGAAACCAAACCATACTTCAAAAGAATTCTGCCATATTACCATTAAATGAGGCTATATTTTAAATAGCAATGGTACCAGAACTGTCTACTCATAAAAGGTGCATTTCTACATGCCTTTCCTTTACATGAAATCAAATACAAAAGGCCATGGATAAATTTTCTGCCAACTCAATTGGAGCTAGAACCATTTTATTTTTCCAAATTGCAGTGGTGGCAAGACTGAAAGTCCCTGCCATAAAAGACAAATCACATGGAAACTGAAGACAGAATATTTGGGGCAAACTGGGGGGTTTAACGAGGCTTTTGTGACTGGAATTAAATTCCTGTGAAGGCCTGGTTTTAATCCCAAATACCAAGTGGACCCCTTCATTTATTTGTCCTAAATTTAATTCAAACAAACATATCCCAAACTAATCCATTATTCCTCCCCCCACCTTATTTTGTACAACTCTGATCTTTTGTCTGGTTTCCCCGGCTCAGTTATAAAGGACTACAAACTCAAATATATATAAGAATTTAGCATACAAAAGTGGTACTTCCTGTCAGTAAGAAAATATGGGTTATTCAACAAATGGTGTCAGAAAGTAATAAACCATTTGGAGGAAAAACCCCCACAAAATTGGATATTTACCCCATTTCATAAATTACTTCAAAGACTAAAAAGAATTAAAAAGAAAACATGGG
Organism: Theropithecus gelada; assembly: GCF_003255815.1. NCBI lineage: Eukaryota > Metazoa > Chordata > Mammalia > Primates > Cercopithecidae > Theropithecus > Theropithecus gelada. Next base: position 29,821,819 of record NC_037680.1, read on the forward strand.
TAATTTTTAAAAATTAACATAGAATGGGAAAAGTCTTTATAAGAGAGACAACTCAAACTATATTTAATTGTTCATGATTAATAGAATGACAAACAACTGGAAAAATTATATCCAGCATATGTAAAATATCAAATAATTATTTTAAATCTAATAATTGCTTAGCATGTAAAGAATGTTGACATACAATCCATTAGGAAAAACAGAGGCAAACAGCATGAACAAAGGGTACACACACACTCAGACACTGCTATAAATAAATTTTAAACATATAAAAACGTACTCAGCTGGGCATGGTGACTCACACCTGTAATCCCAGCACTTTGAGAGGCCAAGGTGGGTGAATCACCTGAGGTCAGGAGTTCGAGACCAGCCTGGCTATCATGCTGAAACCCTGTCTCTACTAAAAATACAAAAAAATTAGCTGGACACAGTGGCGCATGCCTGTAGTCCCAGCCACTTGGGAGGCTGAGGCTGAAGAATCACTTGAACCCAGGAGGAGGAGGTTGCAGTGAGCCGAGATCGCACCACTGCACTCCAGCTTGAGTGATGGAGCAAGACCCTGTCTCAAAAAAAAAAAAAAAAAAAAAAACAGAAAACATACTCAAACTTCTTTAAAATTACATAAATACAAATTTAAAATGTAAGAAGATAGTACTTTTACCTAAGAGTCTGCTAATTCAGTCTGATTATAGAGCTTTTGGAAATCAGGGCCACCATATTTCACATGCTGCGGAACTCCAGGGGCACCATTCATATAGGATTGTATGTTGTCCAGTATGGGAACCATGAGGAAAACAGGCCCTCTCAAACACTCACTGTTAATGAGATTATCAAAAAATATACATTAATGTTTTAAATACTCTGAACTTAGAACTAGCATTTCACCTTTAGGGCATTGTCTTATAGTCACTGAGTACTGCCTTGCAGGGTATGCACTGTCGGAAAGTCCCATTCCCATAGTCTGTGGTGTAAATGCCATCTCTCTAGGAGTTGGGTAAATGACTGACTTAGCTTCGCACAAATGTGTGCAAAGACATATGTGCAAAGATGTTAATTGCTTCAAATTTAGAATAGACAAAAAAACAGGAAAAAAAAGGGAATCCAGTAGGAAATTTGCTTAAATCATTCATAGTACATACACAGAATAGCATAAGATGCAGCCATTAAAAGAATGAAGTAGTAGTTCTCAATAGGTGCTGATTTGGAGAGATCTCTAAGCTATATTTTTAAGAAAAAAGCAAAGTTTAGAGCAGTGCAAATTATGCTGTTATTTGTATTTTTTGGAGTATGTGTGTGTGCGTGTTAAAGATAAACTTTCAAAAAGCAGATAGCTTTTTCAGAAAAAAAGGTACAAAGGAATTTATTAATGATGAATGCCATTAAAAAACTGAGTCAGAAGTGGAGCTGCTTATTTGTCAATGTATACCTTTTTTATGTTCTCTGAAAATATTATAAAGTTCATGTATAATAGTTCAACAAAATAAACAACCTATTTTAAAAATTTGATTTTCAATATTCAAATGAATATTGACAGGTCAGTAACATTCAAAGATTGTGAGAAAAAAAATTGCACGGAAAAGGTGAGGTCCCCTGCCACCTCCACCAGAACAGATGCTGGTATCCACAGGTGGGAGACCCATAGATGGTTCACAACACAGGACTCTGTGCAGACAACTTCCAGTACCAGCCTGGAGCCTGGTAGACTTGCTTGGTGGCTAGACCCAGAAGAGAGATAACAATCACATAAGTTCAGCTTTCAGGAAGCCACATCCATAGGAAAAGGGGGAAGTACTACATCAAAGGAACACCCCGTGGGACAAAAGAATCTGAACAGCAGCCTTGAGCCCTAGACCTTTCCTCTGACATAGCTTGTCCAAATGAGAAGGAACCAGAAAACCAACTCTGGTAGTATGACAAAACAAGGCTCTTTAACAACCCCAGAAAATCACCCTAGCTCACCAACAGTGGATCTAAACCAAGAACAAAAAACCTCTGATTTACCTAAAAAAGAATTTAGGAGGTTAGTTATTAAACTACTCAGGGATGCACGAGAGAACGGCGAAGCCCAATGCAAGGAAATAATAATAATAAAAAAAAAAGATACAAGAAGTAAAGGGAGAAATAGTCAAGGAAATAGATAGCATAAAGAAAAAACTGGCAAAACTTCAGGAAGCATTGGACACACTTACAGAAATGTAAAATGCTCTGGAAAGTCTCAGCAACAGAATTGAACAAGTAGAAGGAAGAAATTCAGAGATCGAAGACAAGGCCTCCAAATTAACCCAACCCAACAAAAACAAAGAAAAAAGAATAAGAAAATATGAACAAAGTCCCCAAGAAATCCAGAATTATGTTAAACGACTAAACCTAAGAAAAATTGGTGTTCCTGAGGAAGAAGAGAAATCAAAAATTTGGAAAACATATTTGGGAGAATAAACGAGGAAAACTTCCCCAATCTTGCTAGAGACCTAGACATCCAAACATAAGAAGCCTAAAGAACACCTAGGAAATTCATCACAAAAAGATCACTGCCTAGGTACACTGTCATCAGGTTATCTAAAGTTAAGACAAAGGAAAGAATCTTAAGAGCTGTTAGACACAAGCACCAGGTAACCTATAAAGGAAAACCTATCAGATTAACAGCAGATTTCTCAGCAGAAACCCCACAAGCTAGAAGAGATTGGGGCCCTATCTTCAGCCTCCTCAAGCAAAACAGTTACCAGCCAAGAATTTTGTATCCAGTGAAACTAAGCATCATATATGAACGAAAGATAGTCTTTCTCAGACAAACAAATGCTGAGAGAATTCACCACTACCGATCCACCACTACAAGAACTGCTAAAAGGAGCTCTAAATCTTGAAACAGATTCTGGAAACACATCAAACAGAACCTCTTTAAGGCATAAATCACACAGAACCTATAAAAGAAAAATACAATTAAAAAACCAAAAACAAAAATACCAAAAATACACAGGCAACAAATAGCACAATGAATGGAGTGGTACCTCACACCTCAATACTAACATTGAATGTAAATGGCCTAAATGCTACACTTAAAAGATACAGAACTTCAGAATGGATAAGAACTCAGCAACCAACTATCTGCTGCCTTCATGAGACTCACCTAACACATAAGGACTCACGTAAAGTAAAGGGGCAAAAAAAGGCATTTCATGCAAATGGACACCAAAAGTAAGCAGGGGTAGCTATTCTTCTCTCAGACAAAATAAACTTTAAAGCAACAGCAGTTAAAATAGACAAAGAGGGACAGTATATAATGGTAAAAGGCATTGTCCAGCAGGAAAATATCACAATCCTAAACATATGCACCTAACACTGGAGCTTCCATATTTATAAAACAATTACTGATAGACCTAAGAAATGAGATAGACAGCAACACAATAATAGTAGGGGACTTCAGTACTCTAGTGACAGTACTAGACAGGTCATCAAGACAGAAAGTCAACAAAGAAACAATAGATTTAAACCACAGTAGAATGAAACTAGAAATCAACTCTAAAAGTAGCCTTCAAAACCATGCTAATACATGGAAATTAAAAAACCTGCTCCTGAATGAGCATTGGGTCAGAAATGAAATCAAGATGGAAATTTAAAAATTCTTTGAACTGAATGACAATAATGACACAATTTATCAAAACCTCTGGGATGCAGCAAAGGTGGTGCTAAGAGGAAAGTTTATAGCCCTAAACGCCTACATCAAAAAGACCAAAAGAGCACAAACTGACATTCTAAGGTGACAACTCAAGGAACTAGAGAAACAAGAACAAACCAAACCCAAACCCAGCAGAAGAAAGGAAATAACCAAGATTAGAGCAGAACTAAATGAAATTGAAACAAACAAATGCAAAAGATAAAATGAAATAAAAAGCTGGTTATTTGAAAAGATAAATAAAAGATAGACCATTAGCAAGATTAACCAAGAAAAGAAGGGAGAAAAATCCAAATAACCTCATTAAGAAATGAAATGGGAGATATTACAACTGACACCACTGAAATACAAAATATCATTCAAGGCTACTATGAACACCTTTACACACATAAACTGGAAAACGTAGAAAAGGTGGATAAGTTCCTGTTAAAATACAACCCTCCTAACTTAAATTAGGAAGAATTAGATACCCTGAACAGACCAATAACAAGCAGCAAGGTTGGAATGTCAGTTTAAAAATACCAACAAAAAAAAAGTCCAAGACCAGATGGATTCTACTAGACTTCTACTAGAATTCTACCAGCAGAATTCTACTAGACATTCAAAGAATTTGGTACCCATCCTGTTTACACTATTCCACAAAATAGAGAAAGAGGGAACCCTCCCTAATTCATTCGGTGAAGCCAGTATCACCCTAATACCCAAACCAGGAAAGGACATAACTGAAAAAGAAAACTACAGACCAATATCCCTGATGAACATAGATGCTAAAATCCTTAACAAAATACTAGCTAACCGAATCCAACAACATATCAAAAAGATAATCCAAGATGATCAAGTGGGTTTCATACCAGGGATGCAGGGATGGTTTAACATACACAAGTCAATAAACATGATACACTGAATAAACAGAATTAATAACAAAAATCACAAGATCATCTCAATAGATGCAGGAAAAACATGACAAAATCCATCATCCCTTTATGATTAAAAGTCAGCAAAATCGGCATACAAGGGATATACCTCAATGTAATATAACCCTGGAAGGAACAAGAAAAGGATGCCCACTCTCACCTCTCCTCTTCAACATAGTACTGGAAGTCCTAGCCAGAGCAATCAGAGAAGAGAAAGAAATAAAGGGCATCCAAATTGGTAAAGAGGAAGTCAAACTGACACTGTTTGCTGACGATATGATCATTTACCTTAAAAACCCTGAACACTCCCCCAGAAAGCTCCTAGAACTGATAAAAGAATTCAGCAAAGTTTTCAGATACAAGATTAATCTACACAAATTGGTAGCTCTTCTATACACCAACAGCAACCAAGCAGAGAATCAAATCAAGAACTCAATCCCTTCTACAATAACTGCCAAAAAAATAAAATAAATAAAATACTTAGGAATATACCTAAGCAAGGAGGCAAAAGACCTCTACAAGGAAAACTACAAAACACTGCTGAAAGAAGTCATAGATGACACAAACAAATGGAAACCCATGCTCATGGATAGGTGGAATCAATATTGTGAAAGTGACCCTACTGTCAAAAGCAATCTACAAATTCAACACAATCCCCATCAAAATACCACCATCATTCTTCACAGAATTAGAAAAACAATTCTAAAATTAATATGGAACTAAAAAAGAGCCCACATAGCCAAAGCAAGACTAAGCGAAAGGAACAAATCTGGAGGCATCACACTACCTGATTTCAAACTATACTATAAGGCCACAGTCACCCAAACAGCATGGTATTGGTATAAAAATAGGCACATAGATCAGTGGAACAGAATAGAGAACCCAGAAATAAACTCAAATACTTACAGCCAACTGATCTTCAACAAAGCAAACAAAAACATGAAGTGGGGAAAGGGACACTCTTTTCAACAAATGATGCTGGGATAATTGGCTAGCCACATGTAGGAGAATGAAACTGGATCCTCATCTCTCACCTTATACAAAAACCAACTCAAGATGGATTAAGGACTTAAATCTAATACCCGAAACTATAAAAATTCTAGAAGATAACATTGGGAAAACCCTTCTAGACGTTGGCTTAAGCAAGGATTTCATGACCAAAAACCCAAAAGCAAATGCAATAAAAACAAAGATAAATAGCTGGGACTTAATTAAACTAAATAGCTTTTGCATGACAAAAGGAACAGTCAGCAGAGTAAACAGACAACCCACAAAATGGGAGAAAATCTTCACAATTTATAAATCTGACAAAAAACGAATATCCAGAATTTACAATGAACTCAAACAAATCAGTAAGAAAAAAACAATCCCTTCAAAAAGTGGGCTAAGGATGTGAATAGACAATCCTCAAAAGAAGATACACAAATGGCCAACAAACATATGAAAAAAATCAACATCATTAATGATTGGGGAAATCCAAATCAAAACCACAATGTGATACCACGTTACTCCTGAAAGAACGGCCATAATCAAAATAATAAAAAGCAGTGATATTGGGGTGGATGTGGTGATCAGGGAACATTTCTCCACTGCTGGTGGGAATGCAAACTAGTACAGCTACTATGGAAAACAGTGTGGAGATCCTTAAAGAACTAAAAGTAGAAGTATCATTTGATCCAGCAATCCTACTACTGGGTATCTACTCAGAGAAAAATAAGCCATTAGGTGAAAAAGATACTTGCACACATATGTTTACAGCAGCACAATTCACAATAGCAAAATTGTGGAACCAATCCAAATGCCCATCAATCAATGAGTGAATAAACTGTGCTATAATGAGTGAATAAACTGTTCTTGTCGTGTTGTTAATTTTTTTCTGGTTGTTTTAAATATTATTTGTTTTTTTTTATTTTCCTCTTTATAGTTTGTCATTGTGGTTTGGTAGATTTCTGCAGTGGTACCATTTGAGTCCTTTCCCCTCCTCCTTTGTGTGATTGTATTAGTAGTGGTTTTGAACTTTTGTGTGGTTTCATTATGGTAAATGTAGTTCTTTCTCTTCCAAGTTTAAGACTCCTCTGAGCATTTCCTGTGAGACTGGTATAGCGGTAACAAATTCCCTCAGCATGTGTTTGTTACTTCTGAAGGATAATTGTACTGGATATAATATTCTTGAGTGTCAGTATTTTTTTTCAGAACTTTAAATATATCATTCACTCTCTTCTGGCCTTTAAGGTTTTAAATTTAATCTTCATTGTTCTTCAGTAACCTCAGTGTGCATTAATAATTCAAATAATTCGATTTATACAGCTGAAAAAGATAACAGAATCAATGAGTTTGCTATTCTAAACTCAGGTTACTACTGTCTTTTTAGTTTAGGCAAAAGAATCATACATAGAGCAGTGAAAGTTGCATAGATTATTAAATTTCTCAAATAAATAAATATTTGAATACATTTTTAGCAAATTCATTAGCAACTGCTGAGAATCTATTCAACAGCAACTTGAGGGAATATCCTTCTTTGTGATCTTCCTTCTTTTTGTTTTATATGAGAGAGCTGTCAAAAGAAGTAAAGCATCTGATTTCCTTCAAAGATAAATGGGTGGCTGACTACACATATTTTAAGTCCAATTCGAAGATGGAAAAATTACTGAAAAATGATTTATATCTGAAATATAGCAAGCAAGAACTCCTACAAATCAATAAGGACATGGTAAACACCTAAAGTTTTTAATTGTGCAAAAGACTTAAATAGGCTCATCACAAAAAAGGAGTATCCAAATTACCAATATTCATGTGAAAGAGTACTTTACATTTTTACTCACCAGGGAAACAGTGACTAAAACCACAATGAGACTAAAATGGCTAAAAATTTATAAACTGACAATAACAAACACTGACTAGTAGGACTGTGAATGGCACAATCATTTTTGAAAAATGTTTGGCATTATCTACTAAATGTAAACACTGTCTCTCCTACAACTCTGTACTTTTTCTCCTACTTATACACCAAGATAATGAGTACATACAGCCACCAAAAACATGGACAAGAAAGTTCATAATTATTAATAAGATTTCTAAACTTGAAACAACCAAATTACTCCTTATATGGACAATAGTTAAATAATTTGTAGTATACTTATTAAATGGAATACTATACAACACTAATAAACAGAAAAAAATGACTATGCAAAACCATGAATAATATTACAAATAAGTTAAGGAAAACAGTTGGAAAAATACATTCTGAATAATAATATTTATATACATTTTAAAAACAGGCTACGGCAAAAGTAGGAAAAGTTATTTCTGGGAAAATAGAGTATTGAGTGGTATGAAGCAATCTTATAATGTGCTTCAAGTAATCTAGTATTTTAATTTGAGTGATGTTTACTTGAATGTACACACGTGTAAGAAATCATTGAGAAATACATTTAAGATTGGTACACCTTATGCTCTTTATTTCATATATATTATTACTCAATTAAGAAAATAAAATTTAAAAATTAAATCTGAACTGAAATCATGTTTTGTTCATTGCCTAGGAAATATTTTCTTAAAACTGTGTGACGAGTGCTTGGAAATACTGAGCTGGACATTTGGAAACTGCTAAGATAGTTTCATGTTCACTGTACTCATTGAATAATCAAAGAACCAGCACTTATTCTCTCAGATTCCTCTGAATATATTGGAAGACCAAAAAAACAAAAACAACAAAACAAAAAAAAACACCAAAAATCAACTCCCAGAGTATAATTAAAGAATAATAATCCACTACAATTATTTTCACACCAAAATTTGCCATATTCAGAGACACATTGCATTAAGTGCCTAGAAAAACAACTATTTGGTAAATAAAAATTAAAATGTTTACCACTTATAGAGCACTCTCTATGTGTCAGTCACTATGTTAACTACTTTGCATACTTACTTACTTTTTATAAACCCTATGAGCCAGGTATTCTCAGCCTCATTTTCTAGAATAAAAAACTAAGGTTCATAGCTATGTTAAAATCTGCCTATGGTGGCTGAGCACAGTGGCTCGTGCCTATAATCCCAGCATTTTGGGAGGCTGAGGTAGGAAGATTGCTTGAGCCCAGGAGGTCAGAACCAGCCTGGGCAACATGGTGAGACCAATCTCTAAAAAATAAAATAAAATAAAATAAAAATAAAAATTAGCCAAATATGGTGCCACACACCTATAATCTCAGCTACTTGAGAACCTGAGGTGAGAAGATCACTTGAGCCTGGGTGACAGAGTAAGGCCCTTTCTCTGTAAAATAAATTAAATCAATCAATCTGCCTATTATGCCAGCCAGTTAGTGGTAGAAATAGGACATTAACCCAGATTTTCTCAACACCAAATACCTCCTGTTGAATATTGCCTTCGAAACCTGCCTCTGACTTATTTTGGGTTCTGTTTAGAATTTAACAGCAGAAGGAGAGTAGAAACTTTCTGAATCTTTACTTTGTTAAAAAGAAAAATATCACAGTTGCTGGACAGTAAGAGGATCACTCATTTAATGGAAATTTTGAAAACACTCCATATTTGTATCCACAGTTAATTGTCACTTTCTCAGGGATGTTTTCTTTGATACCAAATCTAAGCCCAACTCATGTTATGACTTCTATTTTATACTCTGATTGTATCTTGTATTTCTCTTTTGTAGTATTTTCAGTTAGAATTAAATTTAAAAATACAATTGCTTTAATGTCAGTCTTTCCGATAGGAAACTTGCTTTTCTTGTTCTCATAGTATTTCCACACTCCAGTAAAATTCCTGGATCACTATAGCTCCTTGGTTTATATTTGTGAATTACTGAATCACTTAAAATGCCATCAGCTGCAAGAAAGGAAAACATCTGAAGGAAACTGATTAAACCCATATAAAAATGAGTAATTTTATAGAATAAGAAACCCAGGTTGAGTACCCCTAATTCAAATATCTGAAATCCAGGATGCTCTAAAATCAGAAACTTTTTGAGCCCTGGCATGATGCCACAGGAGGAAAATTCTACACTTCACCTCATTTGATTGGTCACAATCAAGATGTAGTCAAAACTTTTTTTGTACACAAAATTCTTTAAAATATTTTATAAAATTACCTTCAGGCTAATGTATATAAGGTGTACATGAAACATAAATGAATTTAGTATTTAGACTTGGGCCCTGTCCTCAAGATATTTCATCATATATATGCAGATATTCCAAAATCTGAAAAAAAAAATATTGAAATCTGAAACACTTCTGGTCCCAAGCATTTCAAATAAAGGATACTGAGTCAGCGTAAGACCCTTTCACACATTGTGTGTTGGGACTCCCACCTCCCTTCCTAAGGTTATCTTGTTCTTTCTTCCATTGTTGGTTTTTAGCTTCAGGCTTAGAGTAATGTAGTTACAGTTATTTTAGACATGACAAAGTCCAGAGGCAGAAAGGTGCTGATAGGTGAAGCCGGCTGGGCTTCTGGGTCAGGCAGGGACTTAGAGAGCTTTTCTGTCTAGCTAAAGGTTTGTAAACGTACCAATCAGCACTCTGTAAAAACACACCAATCAGTGCTCTGTGTCTAGCTAAAGGTTTGTAAACACACCAATCAGCACTCTGTAAAAATGGACCAATCAGCGCTCTGTAAAATGGACCAATCAGCAAGATGTGGGCGGGGCCAAATAAAGGAATAAAAGTGGGCCACTCTCGCCAGCAGCGGAAACTGGTCGGGTCCTTTTCCATACTGTGGGAGCCTTGTTCTTTCACTCTTCCCAAAAAATCTTGCTGCTGCTCACTCTTTGGGTCCACACTACCTTTATGAGCTGTAACACTCACCATGAAGGTCTGCGGCTTCACTCCTGAAGTCAGCAAGACCACAAAGCCACCAGAAGGAAGAAACTCTGGACACATCTGAACATCTGAAGGAACAAATTCCTGACACACCATCTTTAAGTACTGTAGCACTCACCATGAGGGTCTGCAGCTTCCTTCATTCTTGAAGTCAGCAAGACCAAGAACCCACCGGAAGGAGCCAATTCCAGAAACAGTGGTATCTCTTAAAAATTTATTTATTAGGAATAAGAAATACTTCCCCAAAACTCTAGTGGTGGTCTTCTCATGTCTCACTGGGTAGAACTGGACCCATGTGCCCACATATAAATCAATCAGTGGTAGAAATAATAGACCTACCATTGACTTTAGTAAATTGGATTTTGATCAATCATTTTAAATCACTGATTTAATTTTAAATAAATGATTTTGCGAAATCATTGTTGGCTTTGATAGATCAGATTTTGCTCCTGGTAGAAAAATGGCCACCAATTCTGGTAAGGGAGGAGCAGTGGCATGAATGGGTCAGGGAAACTTGTTATGTGTTGTCTGTTCATGCCCTGCATGACTGGTGGGAGTTTTTAGAATTTTAAATAGAGTAGAGTAGAGCTAAAGTAAAGTTGGTAAAGCCCTAGGGGAGAGTTCTGTAGATCTAGATCACAAATAAAAAATTTAACAGAAGGTTTTAGGGGTTTACAAAACAGTATTTCATTTTATGTGGAGTTCAAATAAACTAAGGTTTGATGATTCTATTAAACTCTCTTTTAGAAAAACTTCAGAGACTACAGTGTAGCAATTATTGTCACAAATAATTAGCAAAAAACAATGGAAACCCCACTGATCCACTCTTGAGAATTATTTTAAGTGTGGTTAGTGAGGAAGTGAGTAATTGAGTTAAAAATCCACTCTCTGATGTATTTCCTCTGGTAAAGTAATCCCTTATTCTAGGGTGGGGTAAGTGGGTGAGCCCCACGACTGTTGTGTGCTGATCATGGAGGGAAGCTATTGATGTGGCATATGGAGATAATATGGGCTGAATCATGCCCCCCACCGCTGCCAAGATTCGTATGTTGAAACCCCAACCCCCAGTATCTCAGAATGTGACTATATTAAAAGTCTTTAAACTTACTTAAATTAAGATGCGGTCATTTGAGTTAGCCCTAATCTAATCTGACTGATATCCTTATATGAAGAGGAAATTAAGCTACAGATATACTCAGAGGAAAGACCATGAGAAGCCGCAGGGATATGACTGTAAGCCAAGGAGAGAGGCTTCAGCCTTCAGGCTTCAACCCTGTCAACACCTTGATCTTAGGTCTGTAGCCTCCAGAATTGTAACAAAATACATTTCTGTTTTTTAAGCCACCCAATTGGTGGCATTTTGCTCTGGCAGCCGGAACAAACTGATACAAATCTGCAGGATTCAATGGCAATTTCAAGGGGGAGGAATGTTGCACTTCTTAAATGACACTACTCAAAACTGCTAGACTGTGGTAACCTATCAATGAAGGACAATGTAACGTAGTGTGATAGACTATGGAAGGCTCCATGAACCAGGGACAGTTAATGTTTGGGCATAATAGGGCTAGTTAGCTGGAAAGTACTGACTCTTCAGACTATATTACATGAGAGGCCATAGGTTACATGAACTTTATTCCCTAAATTCACTTGAGGCAGCCACAGGGGAGGAAAGTCAAGTACTGGGTAGGAAGCTAGGGATAATAAAGAGTCTTTTAACTATAATGTCTGTACCCAATCATTCATTCATTTATCAAAAAGGTATTAATTATAACTGCTATATGCTAGGCGCCATGTGGGATATGGAGACTATAATAGTAAACAAAATGAGTATGATTTTTTTCAGGATATACAATCTAGTAGAAATACAGACAAGTAAGTAGATAATATAACAATGTTATATGTACTTCATGAGGCACTTATCTCACTACCTTTTTTTTTTTTTTTTTTTTTTTTTTTTTTTGTAAAGCGAACGTAGCTAACTGACTGCAATGGCTTAGGTTCCAAGTTGGTGTTTTGGTTTGGGTTTAGCAGCTTCTCTAAGGGCTGAAATGGTTGAAATCTTGCCTGTTTTCCTGCCAGTGCTTCCTTAAAGATAAGACAGGACTCAATGACAAGATCGGGTATTGCCATGGATTAGAATACCCAGTCCTCACGGTTCCACAGATAGTCAGGGAAAGGTATGTCATTAGGCAGTAAAAGGAATTCTGGGCATTTGGCATTCAGCAGTCTGCAGGATACAAACTAGGTGACAGGTGAATGCCCCACTGGCTGGTCAGAGGCTGCCACTAGGGCAATCTGACTCCAGGTATTAGGCATAAGCAAGCAGTTAGCTTCAAAGTACAATAGTAGAGACCTTATTTGAGAATTCCAATTACAGGGGTTGAAGGCAAAGTTCAAACGAAATGGGAGAGAAATGGTATTGGCAAGTGACTTAAGACAGTGACTTAGGGTTGACAGTCAGGAGGCTTGAAAGTAAATTAGTCCAAGTGTTTGCATATGTTGATGGATATCCCAGTCTCCTTTGGAGATTCTCACTTGTGCCTGGACCTCATCCCCAGAGATTTTGATTCAGCTATTTTATTGCTAAACCTGGACATTTATTTCCTTAAATAACTCAGCATGGAATTATGATGTGCACCAAAGATTTTAAATTGCTGAATTACAATAACAGAGGGCAAAAAGCAAGCAGGCATGTGCATGTGTGTAGATAGTGTGTCTATGTGTTGGGGGAGGAAGAAGATGAGCAGCAGGAAGATCTTTGTTTGCCAGAATAACCTCAGTAGAAGATTCTTTGCTGAAGAGGGGAATACGTTTTGTGTGATCAAGGGAAACTAAAGAGGATTTCAAACTGTGCTAAATATCTGCATGTAGGAAAGTTGGCTGCAGGGTTTCTTAGGGAAGTTAAAGGAAATACTAATTGTATCTCCATAGCAACAGGCTGCCTAGTTCTGCCTCTGCCTCTCTGCTTTCCTACACTTATCCTCAACATTCAAGTCCTTATATATTTCCTATATGAACAGGCATAAGCCTTATCATAAAATAATAACTATGCTTTCCTTTCTATTATCTAGTATTGAAATCTATGTAGAGTGCCTTTTAGGTTTAAAATCCAAATCTGTTCTCTAAACAAGAGCTAACTGACCAGCACATTAAATCTACCTTTGGCTTGTGATCTCTGTACTTTGGGAGGCCACTGTGGACAGATTGCTTGAGCCCAGGAGTTCAAGATAAGCCTGGTCAACATAGTGAAACTCCATCTGTCCAAAAAAAAAAAAAAAAAAATTAGCTGGGCATGATGTGTGCACCTGTAGTCCCAGCTATTTGGGAGGCTAAGGCAGGAGGATTGCTTGAACCTGGGAGGCGGAGGCTGCAGTGAGCACAGATCACACCACTGCACTCCAGCCTGGGCAACAGAGCCAGACCTTGTCTCAAAAACATTTAAAAATTTAAAAAATAAATAAATCTACCTCTGGTGGCATAGCCGCACAAAAATCTCCTTGCCCCTGAGTGTTAATGATGTTGTAGGGTACAGTAGACTATAAATATCCTCCCCAACCCATGCAAAAACATAAAAAGTATATTTTCTTCCGAATCCCTAGAACCTGTGAATATTTTCTTATTGGCTAAAGTATTAAAATATACTTTAAAGTATAAAATATTACCTAATATGGATAAAGATGTGATTACATTAAGGATCTTGAGAGGACAATCTCATTCTGGGTTGTACCCAGGTGGGCCCTAAATGGCATCACAAAGGTCTTTACGGGAGAGAGGCAAAGGGAAATCAGATAGACACACAAAACACAGGGAGGTGTTATGACCACAGAGGCAGAGGTTGGAGTGATGTAGCTTCAAGTCAAAGAATGCCAACAGCTACCAGAAGCTGGAAGAGACAAAGAATGGATTCTCCTTTTGAGCCTCATAGGGAATGTGGTCCTAATAATATCTTGATCTTGCACTTCCAACCTCCAGAACTGTGAGATACTCAATTCCTGTAGTCTTAAGCCACCCAGTTTGAGGTAAACTAATACAGATCTGGGTACCAAGAGGTGAGGTGCTGTGGTAACAATACCTAAACATTTTAAAGTGGCTTTGGAATTGGACAATGGGTAAAGTCTGGAAGAATTATGAGGTGCATGACACAAAAATTCTACATTGCTTTGAGCAGATTATTAAAAGAAATATGCAACTAAAAGACACTGCTAATGAGTGCTCAGAGGGGAGAAGCAGCACAGTAGAGGAGGCTTCTATTTTCTAAGAGAATATATATATTTTCATGAACAGAATATTGATAGAAATATGAAAGTTAAAGGTACGGTTGGCAAGAACTCAAAAGGAAATGAGGAACATGTTATTGGAAATAGAAGAAGAGGTGGCTCTTGTTACATAGTTGCAGAAGATTTCGCCAAACTGCATCCTACAGTTATATGAAAAGTAGAATTTGTAAGTGATAAACTTGGACATTTAGCTGAGGAGATATCCATGCAAAGTATTGCAGGTGTGCCCTGGGTTTTTCTTGCTGCTTATAGTAAAATGAGAGAGGAAAGAGATAAATTGAGGAAAGAACAGTTAAGCAAAAATGAATCAGATATTGATATGAGAAATTATCAGCCTTTACAGCTTGAAAATAATGCCAAAATTAGAAGAGTCACTGTTAGGAAAGCACGCTCTGGAGACAAAACCAAGGGTGTAGTTGGTCACCTATTAACTAAAGAGATTAGGCGTGTGACTCATGGATCCACTCAATAGTCTCAGTGGAAGCCAAGAATCAAGATGAGTTTATCCATGGAAGATTTGTGGAGGGTGCTGTTGTCTCATGTTGTGTATTCCTGTGAAATTCACAGAAGACCCACAGGTTTTCAAGAATATTATATTAGCAGAAACATCGTTAGTTCGATTGAGAAAGACAAAGACAAGACAACATGAAGAAATACTGTTGGACTCCAAAATTCTACATGCAAAAAACATGCTGAAAAAACTAATCAGCTAAAAATAGGTGCTACCCTCCAAGAAAAAGAATGACTCTGAGAGTAGACATTAATGAAGAGGCGTACACAGGTGTGAGTCATAGAAGACTCTCATGCCTTGAAACCTGATGGAATTTGTCCTGCTCAATTTTAAACTTACCTGGAACCTGTGACCATTTTATTCTTTCCATTTACTCCTTTCTGAAGTGAAAATGTCTATAACTGTCTGTCCCACCATTACATTTTGAAAGAAGATAACTTATTTTCTAATTTCCTAGGCAGACAGAAGGAGAATTTTGCCCCAGAATAAATCATATCCAGACCCTCACCCATACCTGATTTAGATGATGATTGTCTTCGTCCATTCAGACTGCTGTAACAAATTACCAAAAAATTGGATGACTTAAAAGCAACAGGAATTTTTTTTTCTTACAGTTCTATAAGCTAGAAGGTTTAAGACTGAGGTGGCAGCAGAGTCGGAGTCTGGTGAGGGCTTAATTTCTGCCTCACGGATGGTGTCTTCTTGCTGTGTCCTCACATGGTGGAAGGAGGCAAGGCAGTTTTCTGGGGCCTCTTTTATAATCCCTTTCAGGAGGTCAGGGCCCTCCTAACCTAATCACCTCCCAAAGTCCTCACCTTGTAATACCATCACCTTGGTGATTAGAATTTAACATATGAATTTAGGGAAGACACAAACATTCAGACCATAGCAATGATACTTGGGACTTTTGAACTGATATTTAGACGATATTTTTGGACTTGAATAGATGCTTAAATCTATTGAGAATTTTTGCAATGTTGGAATTAAGTGAATATATTTCACATGTGGGACAGATGTGAATCTTTTGGGTCATAGGTCACAGATGTGGTAAGCTTAAAAAATGGCAAAAGGGCATTTTTATTTTATTTTATGGCAAAAGATGTGACAAAGTTAAGAATCTTGAGAGGAGGAGCTTATCCTGGATTATTCAAGTAAATCCTCAATGCTACCACAGGTGTCCCCATAAGACAGAGGCAGAGGGAGAACAGATACAGACACCCAGAAGAAGAGGAGGTGATACGATTACAGAGGCAGAGATTGGAGTGATGTAGCTGTAAGTCAGGACATGCCAACAGCTACCAGAAGCTGGAGGAGGAAAAAAATGGTTTCTCCCCTAAAGTATCAGCAGAAAATGCTTCCCTGCCAGCACTTTGATTTTGGCCTTCAGAACCATGAAAGAATAAATCCCTGTGGTTTTATACCACCTATTATGGTAATTTCTTACAGCAGCCCAAGGAAACTTGTACACCAGGTAAATAATAAAGTAATTAATTTTTTATTGGAGTGTGGAAAACACATATATAAAAAGAGACTCATGCTCTCAACACATTTTCTGCCTTTAACAAACTTCCTTTAGTTACAGGCCCGTCAGGTTTGCATGCCCACTGCACAGTAACATACCAACACACTGAGACAGTAGGGTTTGCAGCAAAGAAAGCATTTAATGATCACAGGGTAGCTGAACAAGGAGATGAGAGGGACTCTCAGATACATCTCCCTTAGGTGTTTTTAAGGGGATCATGGAGGGCAAAGGGCTGGAAAATTGGGATCATTGATCAGTCAGGGTAAGGGGATGAATTCGTCAGGATGTGGAAACCGTATATCCAGTGAGTCAGTATGTCATGGAGTCTTTCAGACCAACTGACATCAGTGATTTCATCAGTATGCAGGGCCTGAAAGAATCTCTCAAATGGAAAATTTGATGTTTCACAATGCTTAAGATGTTATCTACAGAGCAGTTAAAGGGAACTATAATCCTGGGACAGGGTCTAATGTGATTCTGAGGAAACAGGCAGCAAATGACTATGAGGAAGTGGGTCAGAGAGCAGCTGACCTAATGATTAATGCTAAGTGTGCTGCAAGCTTGGTTTTTTTTTTTTCTCCCCCTCTCTTCTTCCCTGATTAATTTTATAAACTTTATAGGGATGGTTTCACTTTCCTGATATTCTGGTATGTGGAAACTGATGACTACATTACCACTGAGTATTGGTCATAGGAAGAAAAACAATTGCCTACAAACTACAATAGTATACTCTTGAATATCAAATTTTTATTTTCTGTTCCCAGGTAATGATAACAAGGGAGAATCTGCAGAAATGCCTTTATTAAGTTAAAATTTAATACTATGCTCCTGGATTTTAGAAAGAACAAAAGTGGGATACAGCCATACCTGAAATATTTCCAAGATTTCTAGCTATTTCTCTTGATAAAGGCATTTTCCCTTTAAGTGTATCTACTTCCTCGTATTAAAATAAGGGTGGTGGACTAGTCCCATGGGGTGGCTGGAAGATGTATGTTAGGACAAAGGTGACATAAAACAGGCAGTAAAAAATTATCATTGCCCCATCATCAACTGCAGGAGCTCATAGCTCATCTGCTTTTGCTTTGACTTCCAGGAGACTCAGAGATAAATGTAATCTTTATCATAGTAACTCATTAGGCTGAGTGATTAGCATATGGTGGTTTCTTTTTAATTCATATATTTAATTTATATTAATTTTATCAGCATTATTGTATGTTTTTCTCACTATAAACTGCTTTCTGGAGACAGGTTAGGTAGGCATAGTTAATAAGTGGTCAATTATGTTTGCTTATATTGTCTATGAAGATAATTGTCTTATATGGTCTATCCTGTGTTTGTTTTGGTGGAAAGTGATGGGGGCTCAAAAAAGTTAGCAGGCAGAAGTATCTGGCTCCTTTAAACAACCAGTTTATCTTGCATCCAGAAAAATTATTTCCACTTTGGGAAAGAACATCCTTTAAAGTGAACCTACTTAGAAAGGAAGCAAGGCCAAGCCCTCTCTATAAAGAGAAAACTTTGCCAAGGAACTACAGAGCTCCTGGAGGGCATGCAATACCTAGAATAAGTAACAGAAATGTCTGAGAAGCATAAGTCAAGTCTTCATGCTGCATATCAGCTGGCTGAGTAGAAATTGACGTTAAAACTTCAAAAATGGCATGGAAGAGCCAGATGGGAGAACAGTACGCTATATATTCAAAATAGGATTTCAAGTAGTTTATCAAATGTGTTTACAATACCCCCAAACCAATGCTTATTTAAACTGGCCATATGTTGTAGTTTGTGTATATAAATTCAAATTAACTTAAAGAAACTGTGTTACGTCTGTCAAGGATGCACATTTGAGGTAAGCCTGCAGATTTGGTGAGAGCACCGTGCTAAGCAATCAATGTGGACCACAACATTGATTGCAACAGGTAATACAGCAACATAATTTTTTAAGACAAATTTCTAAGAAGTACACTTTTTAGATATCAGTACTTAATAGGCAAAATGATCCAAGCACAGTTATTTTTATAGTTTTATGACCTGACCATCACTGAGGAGATGGCTTAAATGCATCAGTGACTTGCATTCTTTTTTTTTTTTTTTTTTTTTTTTGTAACATCACATGACCTTGTCTCTGTGCTTCTGTGGAAAGAAGGAGAGAGAACTCTGGTATCTCTTCGTCTTATAAGAATACCAATCCTATTGGGTTAGGGCCTCACTTTTATGACATTATTTAACCTTAATTACCTTTTTAAATACGCTATATCTTCAAAAATAGTCACTCTGGGGGTTATGGCTTCAACATATGAATTTAGAGGGAACACAATTTGGACTCGTCCAAGGGGAGAGTCTAGTGCTTGGAGAAACTTAAAGTCCTGAAAGGCGTTGCCCTGCAGTGTCGATCCTGTTGGTGGCTAATACCCACATGCAAGTGACATTACAACAAGCTTCTATTGCTTGAAGATCTCTTCAGCCTCCTAAGTCAACCATCATCCCTTCCAGTAGGTAGTACATTCACTGGCCTTTTTGCATGAGTATTTTGTTTTTGTTGTTGTTGTTGTTGTTTTTGAGATGAAGTCTCACTCTGTTGCCCAGGTTGGAGTGCAGTGGTGCAATCTCAGCTCACTGCAACTGCCACCTACCAGGTTCAAGTGATTCTCCTTCCTCAGCCTCCCAGGTAGCTGGGATTATAGATATGTATCACCACGTCCAGCTAATTTTTATATTTTCAGTAGAGATGGTGTTGCGCCATGTTGGCCAGGCTGGTCTTGAATGCCTCACCTCATGTGATCCACCCACCTCAGCCTCCCGAAGTGCTGGGATTACAGGCGTGAGCCACTGCGTCCGGCCATTTTGGCATGAGTGTCTATCTATACTGTGGGAAGAAATATTTGCAGGTAAAAGCTGGTTGCCACTATAAGTCGAGCTTATCCAACCTGCAGCCCATGGGCCACATGTGGCCCAGGATGGCTTTGAACATGGCCCAACACAAATTCATAAACTTTCTTAAAACACTATGAGATTTTTTTGCAATTTTATTTTAGCTTATCAGTTATCATTAGTGTTAGTGTATATTATGTGTGTCCCAAGACAATCCTCCTTCCGATATGGCTCAGGAAAGCCAGAAGATTGGATACTCCTGCTCTAAATCTTGTGTCTTGTTCACTGTTGTATCCCCAGCCTCACCTCGTGGCGGGCATATTGTCAGTCCTTGTCAAGGATTTATGAAGTGAATGATCTTATACAGCAGCACCAGTTCCTTCACTCTTACACTTCTCAAATTGGGGCAGGCAGCACTCTGAAGGGTTGCCACATGTGCTAGGGGTTTTAAGACATGGGTTAAACATACACATCTCAGAGAAGCACAAATTTTACTTGATTACAAGTCATTTAAAATTTGATGTAATATTAAGCTAACCTTTGGTCTGTTGCAAAAAAAGAAAGCAAGTTCTCATAAATGTCAAGGCCAAGGTGATTTCTTTGTGTACCATTCTCCCTCAGCTTCCCCAAGGATCTAGGTTAACTCTGTGTTCTCACTCTTGCACTGGGTACTTAGAGATACCAAATAGAAAACACAGAAGATATCTACTTTTATCCACAGATCCATAAAGAAAAATGCATGTTCCAAGTTCAAGGATGATAACTATCATAAGATTATATTGAGATTCTTTTTGCTGCTTTAATTCTCTATGAGAATTAGACAATGTACAGAAACCATATAAGTACAGCTTTACAGAGACAATAAAGTACAACATTCAAAGGCTTCTATTTCATAAAAAGAGATTAGGTAAAGTGCTGCTTAATGTTTCATAAAATTAGTCACAGATGGGACCTCCTAAGGTCTCCTGGGTCACCTCTACTGACCCTGTACTGATGTTTTGTAAAAATATACCTTTGACTATGGAGGGCTAATATGTCAATTACTTGCTCTGAATTCTGTTCCAATGGTTAAGTACTCCTGCTAATGCTAATAGATATATTTCCACATTGATCCTCTGGCACTCTCTAAACATTTCTCCTTTATTATGCCACCTCGATGGATTCTGGCAAATTTCTAACTAAAAATTATTCCTCCAGCATAACCTACGTAAAACACAGTTGGATTCTACTTTGTCTCTCCTTCTTCCACCAGATAGATTTACTCATTTTAGAAATTTACTGTGGAGTTCTATGTTTTCAAAAGCATTCAGACTGAATGCGATTTATAGCTATCATTCAGAACTCATCATTTGCTGTAATGATTTTATAAGGGTTCTACTACAACAGAAGAACTTTACCTATTTTCACAGCATCAATATGGTTATGATTCTTAATCACTGGCCCTCAAGCCTCTTAAAGACACACTTTGGTTGTGTTACTTATATTTATGTGTATTTGTCTTCCTCCAGAAGGTGACTTTAAGCAGCTCCCTTTCTAACTATTCTTGATTTCTATGCATTTTACATTTGTCTACAAAATGGACTCATACTTTTGCATCTGTTTAAAATCTTTTCAGTTTGCCCTCTCTCTGTTTTTGGTCATGCTTGCTTTGGATTTGACTTCCAGTTGTCCTTGTTATACATAAAATCCAAGGACATTTTAGCACTGATGCTTACAGAATTTATTATGCCTTCGAGAAGATCTTGATACTTGATACTTTGTCTCAAAATATATCTATAAACAAACAACCTTAAATCCAGTTCATTGTACATTTATCCAAACTACCTCACTGCTATCTGACTTACATGCACAGCTGCAATGAATGGGAACTATGTCTGTGTCATTCAAAATGTATCAGGAAAAAAATTTGAGGTGATCTATGACTTTTTAAAGCTGAGTGGCTTTGCTGAAATGCAGAGTACAATTGAGAAACATGGCTTTATCAGTCATGGAAAGCACTGTCCTACTCAATTAAAAAGAAAAAAGGAAAGAAAGGAAAAATAAGAAAGAAATTATCATCTGTGACAAGATAGATAATTTATGATACAAGGAATGCCTTCAGAAATAATTATTAGTATAGAAAGAAGATGTCAAATACTTACAAAAAGATTTTTCTCCTTCTACAATCCAAAAAGGTGTTCATTTACATAAGCAGATTGTGGATAAAATGTGTAAAATACCAGGAATAAATCCAAGTGACTTTTTAACACAATTTACAAAGCTACATAAATCAGTCTCAGAGATTTTTCTTCAGAAATCTGTGTAAAATATCTTAAATGGCCTTGAGACCAGTTTAAAAGATCAAGGATGTGTTAGCATATATGAAGAGAACTCAGTAATCATTTTAAGGAAATATAACTGGCAACCAGACCTATTAACCTTTTCATGTGTTCATGGCATCAAAATATATTTCTAAATTTTGTTTTTTAAAATCATTCTTTAAAGGACCTAGGAAATTGAGATGATTCCAGTGTGCATAGCTGGTTTATTGGTATAAATATATCATCATTTTGGTATTTAAAACTCAATTAAACTCTCTTAAAAATTAACAATTCAAGAGAAAAAAAAAATTGTACAAAGGGTTTGAAGCAACCATTCAAAGAGAAAACCCAAAACAGACACAAAGTGTTTCACCAATAATCAGGAAACTGCAAATTAAATCAATATTAAAATACCATTTTGTATCCATCAGTTTTGTTAAATAAAAACAGGAAATTTCAACAATAATCAGAAAAATGCAAATTAAACTAACATTAAACTACCATTTTTACATCCATCAGTTTTGTTAAATAAAAAACGAGTGTTAGCAAGGTTATAGCAAAACAACTTTGTTACAACCCTGGTAGGAGTGTAAATTGATATACTTTATTGGAAAGAACTTAACAAAATCTAGTGATATAAAAAAGGTATATATCCCATTACCCAGCAGGAATTGTACTTCTAGATTTAAGAGGTTCACAAAAAAACAAGTACAAAAATGTTCAATGCAGAAATGTCTATACTAGCAAAAAAAATGGTAAAAAAATATATATACTCGTAAGAAAATTCCACATAGCAGCCAAAACGAGCCACATATGAATTTTAAAGTTTGAAAAATATCACATATGTGATTAGTGAATCTATGTACCTAATATAAAATCATGCACAAAAGTCATAAACACTAAATTTAGGAAAATATGACCTTGGGGTACAGTTGAAAGAAAATGTGATAGAGGAGAGACACATGATGGGTTTTGTCTATTTATTAAATGGATAATTTCTTAAACTGGGTGGTTGAGTACCTTGGGGTTTAGCATATTATTCTGCATACTTTGGTGAGCATATATATGAAGTAACAATGCTTCATTAAACTGGTATTAGGATCAATTTAATAAAACTCAGTCAAAATATTACATCTGTTTACATATTTCCATTAAGGTGCCAAGACTTGATGTCCTTGGTTTTTTGGTTTTGTCTTTTCCTACAAATTAGTGTTTCAGTAGAACTCTTTAATTCAAATGTTAACAAATAAAATAAAATAAAATGGGTAATTGAGAAGACCTAAGTCCCACATGCATTGAGCTTTCTTCACCAATTCTCTTTATGATATTTATACAGACAAATAAACACAAACACACCTTGACCTTCAACCTCTTCTCTCTGTAGAATGATAAACTTTCCCTGGCTTGGAGCTGACTCGGTGTCTTAGATGTGGCTCTGTATCATGTTTTGCTTTTGGCACAATTCTTTTTTATTCTCTGCTTGTAAAGATCACACACAACGATTGCATTTACTAAGAATCTGGTCATAAATGTTTAATAGCTTTGTATTCTAACTGAAAGTCAATCCATGCCCCTCGTGCTTATTACTCAATTGTATTTCTATCTTTGTGCAGAAATACAGGCACAAAGACAAGAGATGTCTAGCAGAAGAGAGTTGCAAATTCAGATATCACAGAAGCCAGGTAAACAAATAAATGATGCAGGCAAGAGGTAAGGAGAAAATGAAGAGTTTATGTCTCTTCTTTTGGCACAGACACTAGTCAAGTCCAGGCCGTTTTTGGAAAGTAAAAATGTAGATTCTGTGATGCCAAATCCTCCAGTTGCTCAAAGATGCAAGGAATTCAGATCTGTATGTGAAGTTGGCAACAAACTTTGCATATAATTTTAGCCCTGTTTGGGTCAAACCAAACAGATCTGCAGCCATAATTAGCCCCTGGGCTGCCAGTTGGAGACTTCTGCTCTACATACTATGGAATCTGCTGATGAAGAGAAAACTCTTTGCCATAAAAAGAGGTGTGGGAATAATTCCAACCGCTAAAATACCCTATTTTCCTAAACAAAGTGTGGGGCTACTCACCAGTTCCTTAGAGGGTACACATGGGGAAGACTACCTACAGATACCATTTGGAAGACAGCTCCAGGAGGCCATCAGATCCTCTGCCCCAGAGCTGTGTGGTCTGCCTGATCTTTATCACCCACTGGAAGTGTGCAGTTAGAGTCAGGATGAGCCTTGACAAGAGGGACAGAGAAGTCCTTCTAGGTAAGTGCTGCCCTAGGTGACCCTGACACTTCTATTATTAAATAAGCCTCTATTTTTGTTGCTGTTGTTTTTATTTCTTTTTTTTTTTTTTTTTCATGAGTATTTAGAAATGTTCTTCATGGTCCCTAAAAAACTTCTTTAGAAACAACCTAAATGTCCCAAAGTAGTAAAGTACTTAAATTATGTTACATATGTCAAATTTTATACAGGTCTTAAAATAAATTACTATGAAATCTATATTCAAGGCAGAAGGTGTTAAAAGTGTGTTAAAATAATTAAATAAGAGGTCATTAGTCTGAGGTGACTCCTATCCCGGGGTTCTTACGTAAACAAACTGAAACATAACTCAGAATTTAAAATAAAAATAAATTCAAACACAGCTGATAATAGGCAGCCAACTAGATATTAGATGTATTGTCTTGAATTTCCCAGAATAGTACTACTTGAGAGGACCATTACCTTTATTTTATAAATGAAGAAACAAGATTAGAGAAGTCAAATAACTTGCCTGAGGACAAACAGCTAATATATGGCAGAAACAGGATTCAATCCCAGGTCTATCTGATTTTAAAACTCATACGTTTGTTATTGTATCAGTCTTCTTTAGCTGAAATCTGTCGAAAATCTGCTCTAGATTAGGAAATCCAATTCTCTCTATTCAGAACTTGCTTGTAAGACTGATTTCTGAACCCTGCTTTGCAGGTCTGTCAATATTTTAGACAGTATAACATGCGCAGTTGTTTTTCCCTAAGTGCTATGATTTGGTGAATAGCCAACAAAAATTGGATGCCTATCTCACCCACTGCTTTAAGCACTAGCTCCCCAAATGAATGTTCTTGAAATGTCCCTGTCTTTTTTGTTTTGCATTTTTGAAGATGTGTGAAGAGGACACAACACTTCAATCATTTGTGTTTGATACAAACCAAAGAAAATGACAGTCGGTTCCATTTCAGAAGAATATTTTAAATGCCAAGCAAACAAAGGAAGCTAGTCTGCTTAGGTCTGCCTGGTGTCTTTCCTTTCCTTTTTCTTAGTTTTTTTTTTTTTTTTTTAAATCCTTTTACAGGAAGTTAGTATGTTAATACCCCTGGCAGAATAGACAAAAAAATCCCTGCAACTAAAATCCAGGTTCAAAATCATTATGAAACACAGATGTGGTTGTATTTCCCAGAGCCTGGTACTGGTTGTAATGTTCCACTGCCCTCCAGAGAGGTCTCAGAAAAATGCGTATTTGGCCAAAAGAAAAAAAAATTTCCTCAGTTATCTTAACTGGCTATAAACAACAGCTTTTTTTTTTTTTTAATCTAAAAACTACTGTAGTAGTATTGAAATTATTTTTATATCGTCATAGATACACTACACAAGAATCTAGTAATTTGAACTCATCTCTTGATTCCAAAGACAACAGTACTGACATATCTAAACTACACAAGGCACACACTTGCTTTAATATAATAAAGGGTGATTCTATAAGGGTCTATAGAAGTGACTTCTGGATCAGTTAGGGATTGAAATGGGCTTGAAATAAGGATCCTAGAACCTCAGTGAGACAATGAGTTCCCCAGGTCTTGCCCAAGTGCTTTGTTGGCAATTAGAGTAACAAAAATTACAAGAATGTATTTGACAATTATTTTTCATCCAGTACTTCAATCAAACTTCATGTTCTCATGATTGACAGATCACAAGTGCTGGTCATTCCCAGCCCCTTGCTAGATAAATGTGCAATAGTAGGTTTTTAACCCTGAGAGATTTGATATAAATAGAGCTGGTCACCAGCTAAGAAGAATGAAAAGTTATTTGTCCAGAATATCTGGGACCTGATGTCATTCAGCATATGATTAAAGTAGAACCCCTACAGCCCCAGTATCTTGTGGATGCATTGTATCATTGGTATTTCTTTCTCATTCTGTCAATTAAAAGATTTTCCACTGTTAATCAGTGTAAAGCAGTAATTACTCTCCAAATTATACAATGGCTTGGGGGCTCTGTGATGAATGTTTGTGATCCTCGGAATCCTGTCTGAAGTCTTGGGATTAGGCTTTTGCAACATCACCAAAGGATACATACATTCAGGTTATCGCACCATGAATAATAGCAAACCACGATTCAAGTAATATTACTGGCAATCTCTAAAAAAATTTTCAAGAATAATTCTACTGTTTAGATGGCTCTGGAGTTCAGACTCCTAGACCAATAATCTCCTATTTTAATAAGTCATTGGATATTTGGTATTCCCAAGTACCAGGAAATTACAAGCACTTAAATCTTGGCTTCCCAATTTGTGGGGATTTACACATCTCTAAACATGCTTTAAAGTCAAAACCATGGCTCTTTTTCCCTGGTGATTTCAACCTGTGCAGATTTTGTTACCATCTTAATCCAACAGCAATTACCGTTAGTTCCATTTCTTCAGCTGGTTAGTCATAGATTGTTTTGTACTATAGCTTCATACTTCACATATATGACTTGAGTTTTCCTGAGTTTGCAGCTCCTTGAGGGTCAACTCTATGAACCTACATTCTTTTGCACCACTTTCTCACCAAACACAATTCTAATTTTACAGCATGTACTAAATAAATATTTATTAAAGTTAATCTTCCGTGGTGGCCAAAAGAGAAATGCTAAATCCCCATCCCAGACTCCTTTTCCTCACCTGAAAGAATCGGGGAAATGTGTAACAGGATTTTGAAAGGAACATTTTCTATTGTCTCTACTGGCCTTAGAGTAGGGATTAGTCAACTTTTTCTCCTAAATACTATTAAATATTTTAAGTTTTGCCATTGCCATTGTCACTTTGCTTTTTTGCAAAACTTTAAAAATATAAAACCCATGCTTAGCTCACAGGCTATAGAAAAAGAGGCCCCAGATTATATATGATTCTTCAGTCTTATTCCAGGGCCTGATAGTTTGCTGACCCTTGCTCTACAGCACACAGACAAAACAACAACATGTGCTCAGCTACCCCTCAGTCAAAAGAGCTACTAACATTGGGGTGCCAACTCCCTTCTTCAGGACTTAACTGGAGGAAGAAAAACCCATGCAGTTATCTAGCTAGCTAGCTATTATCATTTATTATCTATCTAATCATCCATCCATCTGGCATCTATCTATTTACCCTCTATCAATCAATCCTATAGCTATGAATTTATGTATCTATCATGAATCATGTATAATTGAGCAAACCCTTCAATTGTCTGTCTATCCATCTACCTCTCATTTATAATCTATCTACACCAATCTATCTATTTAAAGACTTGGGCATGGACAGGGAAAAAGGAGTCATCAGTGTCTTTAGAATTGACCTCATAGGGATGCTATATAAGTGTCTCAGAAATTATTTTGTACCTTTTCTAAAGTTTAAAGGGTGGCTTGGCATGAGACTCCAGGAGAATCTCTCACAGAGAGTAGACAATGTGTGTCTTTGTATGACACAAATGGGGCACTGTATCATATTGCCCATTTGGATATCTGTATAGGTAGTGGACCTGTTGATCTATGCTGAGCCTATAAAAACAGAAGAGGAGAATAAGGGGAAAAATAATAAAATTTCCACAGGCCAAGGGTACCTCATGGAATTTAGCTGAGTTTGAGCCATCATGTTGGCACCCCACCTGCATAGTAAACTTCTGGTGGCAGGAGCTGAAGTAGACAAAGCAGTAGTGTTAAGATCAGTTTTCCCATGGAGAACTAAGCAGTGAGAGGCCTTGCAATGCCCCCCAGAGGACTCACCCATGTGCCCATGAGAGCCATCATTGAGGCGACTGCTCCACAGTGGGCATGAAGCCTGGTCAGGGCCACTCAGAGAACTGAAGACTGCTCGGAATGAGGACCACGACAGGAGTTACGTAGGTCTGAGAATGCTCACTGTCATGGGCTGAATCATGTCCCCTCAAAACTCATACATTGAAGCCCTAACCCACAATGTAACAGTATTTGGAGAAAGGGCTTTTAGGAGGTAACTAAGGTTAAATGAAATCATAAGGGTAGAATCCTAATCCGGTAGGATTGGTGGACTTAAAAGAAGAGAAAGAGGCACCAGATCTCTCTCTCCCCCTCTCCCCCTCTCTCTCTCACTCTCTGTCTCTCCACATGAGCACAGAGGAAAGGCCAGGTGAGGACACAGAGAAAAATGGCCATCTGCAAACCCAGAAGTGAGTCCTCACCAGAACCTGGCCATGCTGGCACTTTGCTTTCAGGCTTGAAGCCTCCAGGACTGTGAGAAAATTAATTTCTCTTGTTTAAGCTATCCAGTCTAGGGTATTTGCTATGGCAGCCTGAGCTAAGGCAGCCCTCACTATTTTACCTTACTCCCCTTCTCAATAGCATCAACACACAGAAAGAGCTACACTTTGAAGAAAAGTGTGGAAGATACTTTTCAGAAGCATCCACTGGCATATATAAGTACTCCCCAAACAGTCATCCCTAGCTGAAACCTGTCCTGGAAGCAAGGGAAGAGATGCAATTGAAATAAAGTCAGATTCATTTGTAAACTAGACTGAGTGTTGATAATGCTGTACGATGTTGGTAAGGGAAAAGAAAATGAATTTGGCTGAGTAGCATTGAAAGCAAAGGTTGGAAAAGAAAGATGTTTTATATCTATACCCCACAGAGTAGAGTCCTACATATTTTCTTTATTCTTTCTCTTCCTTTCTTTCTTCCTTCCTACCTTCACTTATTCATTTCTTCCTTCCCTCCCTTCCTTTTCCTTTTCTCCTTCCTTCCTTCCTTCCCTCCTTCTCTTTCCTCTCTTCCTTTCTTATCTTCTGATAGATGCATCCATAAACATTCAACTTCAAGTATTTTCATAAAATCCGTTTGTCATTCCTGGGACCTAAAGTCTGTAATATCTCCTGGTTCCCAGTTGGAGGACGGCTTATGGTCTCCTGGAATCCCCTTTTCCAGGACTGAGAACCAGAAGTGCCGAGTATTTACACCCCCGAAGGGTGGCCCTTAACCAATGACTCCTAAATATGGGAGCATGAAAACCTCAACCTCTTGACCTGGGTGGAAAGTACCTAGAGGCTGATCCATAGAGGCTGAGGATTGGTTCCCAAGACACAGACCTGAGAGGATTATTCCAGTTTAAGTACTCTATTAACCAAGTGCTCCCAGGAAAAGCCAGTAAGGAGTAGGAAAGAGAGTGTGGGAAAGCAGGATGGGGAAGGGGAGAAAACCAAGCAAGAGGGTGATCTCAGGGAAAGTCTCAGGGAAAGGCTGAAGTCAGCCTCGATGGATCAGCCTGTGAGTACTTTCCACCCAAGGCAAGGGCTGTGAACTTTCATGTGCCCATACCTAAGAGTCATTGGTTAAGGGCCACCCTTGGGGGATGTAAATACTCAGCACTTCTAGCTCTCAGCCCTGGAAAAGAAGACTCCTGGGGCCCGGCCCATGAGCAATCCTCCAATGGGGAAACAAAAAATGTAAAAATGAGATCCTAAAGGATCTGGGAAGATAATCAACATTATTTGCTGCACATATTCAGAGAATGTTAGAATGAAAGAGTCCTTGGAGGATGCAGTATCATGGCATGTCTTGATTAGTCATAAGTTGTGACACACACACACAAAGTACTAAAATTTATAAATGATTTTTCCAAATAACTTACTTAGAATGCAAGTTTATCCCTGTAATAATGTTACTCTTGCTGGCAATCCCATGTGCATTCTTTATTGGGGCAGAAAGGGCTGGCGGTACAACTGGGACTCTGGGAATGGCACGTTCCTCAGTGCTGCCTCATTTATGCTCCAGTTCACTCCATGATTCCATTACTGTGGTTCTGATAATATTTCCAGCAATTAGAAATAATTTAGAGCTTATGACTTGTGGTTTTATAATTACTTTAGATTAAAAAAATTATCTGTGAATAAATTTGGGTTTATTTCTAAATAGGCCTATAGGAAAGCATAGTTCTTGCTCGAAACATATGCCAAAAGTCATTACTCTAGTAGAATCCAGCAGGCAGCCTAGCATAGAAGCGAGGCAGTTTATGCGAATGATTAAAAGTGTGCAGTTAAATTGCCTGGAGTCAAATACTACTTTTGCTACTAACAAAATGTTTTTCATTGGACAATTTGATTAACCTTTTAAACCTAAATACCCTTATCTGTTAATAGGAATAAAATTGGAACCTGCTTTATCAGGCTATTGGAGATTAAAGGAGATAATATGTGTCAAGTGCTTAGGTATGATGCTAGTACACAGTAAGTGCATTATAAATGTTCATTTTAAGAACATAGTTTCAGGAGTTGGAAAGGTCTCTGCCTAATTCCGTCTCTCTGTCCTTGGGCAGATAGCTGAGTCTAAGTTTCTTTTTAGTGAAGTGGAGATAATATTAGCATGACTGGATTTCTATGGGGATTAAATGCAATATATGAAATATCTAGCAAACTTGAAGCGCACAATAGATGTTAGTTTCTTGTCATTTCATTGGATATGCAGATACTCTCCACAGCATGAAGGAGAAGTTGTACAACCTCAGGATGAATGCCTTCAGATTCCCCTGTTTCACTGAGTCTTTTGCGTATATACAAGTGAAAACCTAGCTTCATCTTATGACTTTGGGAAGATGACCGCAGGGACTGTTTAAGCACCTCTAAGTTCTAGTGTTGGAATATGCTTCCTTAAATTAAACTGAAATTTGCATCCATCTAACCTCAACCTTGTTTGCTCCTGGAACAATATAAACTTGAGCTGTTCTTGAGTTAATTCAGTTAGCCAATAGAGCTAAAAATGTTTCATTTCATAAATTAAAGATATACTCCCAAAGACTAAATGTTCCAAGGTTCAGTGGCACATTAGGTGGAGTATTTTCTATGCCTTGATTATAGCAAGGCTTCAATGCAAAACACGCCAAAGTATTCACAGAACAGTCCAAACTGTTCTGTTCCCTTCAAAAACAATCTCTTGAACCTGAACTATAGCTTCTGGCATAGGCTGATCCCCAGACCTCGTTTTTGGTGCTCAAAACAGAGTCTGGACTTCATTAGTGGAATAGAGACAAGGATGGGATTGGATATTCGGATACTTTAAAAAAATTGTTTAACTTGGAGTGAAGGTTGTTGCTTGCAGTAAACAGCTTGAAGAAAGTCTTTCCCCCCCGCCCCCTCAATTACATTCAGGGCTTAGAACCAAACATTACACTTGGGAAAGAGTTCAGGGTCTCTATTAGCATTGAGTGGATGCTTTCTGTGTTTATGGCTTTGAGCAATGGTGTGACAGGCAGGCGGGTGAAGGTATGTTCCCTGGTTCGTAGCCAAGATGTGAAAACAAACTAAATGTCTATTAATAGATCAATGAATAAAGAAAATGTGGTATTACATGCAAGGCCAGGCACAGTGGCTCACGCCTGTAATCCCAGCACTTTGGGAGGCTGAGGCAGGTGGATCACTTGAAGCCAGGAGTTCGAGACCAGCCTGACCAACATGACAAAACCTAGTCTCTACTAAAAATACAAAAAATTAGCCAGTTGTGGTGGCACTCACCTGTAATCCCTGCTCCTTGGGTGACTGAGGCAGGAGAATCGCTTGAACCAGGGAGGCAGAGATAGCAGTGGGACAAGATCAAGCCACCACACTCCAGCCTGGGTGACACAGTGGGACTGTCTCAGGAAAAGAAAATGTGGTATATGCATCTATACATGCAATGAAGTATTATTCAACTTCAAAAAAAAAAAAAAGAAGAAAATTCTGTAATATGTGTCAACATAGATGAACCTTGAGGACATTATGTTAAGTAAAATAAGCCAGTCACAGAAAGACAAATACTGCCTGATTCCACTTAGGTATCTAACAGAGTCAAACTCATAGAATCAAAAAGTGAAATCATGGTTAGGGGAGCTTGGGGTAGAGAAAAATGGACAGTTACTAATCAATAAGTATAAACTTTCAGTTATCCAAGATGCATAAGTCCTAGAGCTTGTGACTTTGAACACAAGCAAACAAATCCTTTTTCATTTAAGAAAACAATGTGCCTAGAGCTACCAATACTTGTTGTATACTTAAAATTTATTAAAAGAGTGGATCTCTGATCTGCAGGAGATCTCTGATCTCCTGTTAAATGTTCTTACCATGAAAAGGGAAAGAAGAAAGAAAGAAAGAGAGAAAGGGGGGCAAGAGGGAGGGAGGAAAGAAGGGAGGCAGGAGGGAAGGGAGGAAGGGAGGAAGGAAGAAAGATAAAGCAAGCTAGTTCTATTAAAGCCTCAATGAGAAACATCAGAGGAGGTCCCATCAGGGACCCATGCTCTGAACCCACATGGCTTTCTTCTTTTAGACACATGGAGTGGTCTGACTTCCTTCCATCCATCCCCTCAACTCCTGTTTCAGACACCCACCAACACCTAAAGCTATATCATACATCAAAGATATTCACATTTATTAATTCGTTTTTTCCTTTCCCCAGCGTTGAACAATTGCTTTGTTTTCTATCTCTATGGTAAGAACTAGGAGAAAGTAAATGGGGTGACATCTTAAAATTCTAAGGTTTCCTTGTCCAAACAAACAAGCAAATAAAACACATGTACACACACACACACATACACGCACACCACACACACACAACCCTCCTTTGTGTAGCTTCAAATTTATGTTTGCTTCATCAAGCATATAGCAGCCTCCAAATTACTACATGTTTTCATCATTAAAGTGCAATCTTAGTCTGAGCAGGAACAAAATAAATCTTTCTGTCTCCAAGATATTTGTTGTGATAGTGCTACCACAGCCATTTGTATTTGTTTTTGTTTGTTCCTCATAATGCCCTCTCAACTGCTGTTTTAAGGCAAGTAGGGGTATTATAGACCAATAAGTACTGGAAAAAGTCCTGGAGACGTTCTCATTAATGAAGGAGGAATCTAAAACTCAGGAAGTACAAAGATTTAGCCTGAACACAGTTACGCAATTATTAGCAACAGAACGGCTTTGAGACTTGAAGGTCTTAGAATGTTCAGTCCTCCCTCCAGATGGCCCCCATTGTTTCAGTTGACTCTGGCACAAATTGTTCCTTTCCTTGCTGATGCAGCCTTCTACAGTACTCCTTGATCACTCTTGAAGAACAACTCCAGGGAGCACAGAGTAACTAGGTTCCTATTATGTTCCTGGACATTTATTTGTAAACCAAAAAGTAACGGAGACAGACCTCTATCGATTAGAGGTTTATTTTGCCAAGGTTGAGAATATGCATGGGAAAAAATTTCACAAGTCACGGTAGGATTTCTGTTCTGTGCTTTTTCCAAAGAGGATTTGAGGAACTTCGATGTTTAAAAAGAAAAGAGCAAGCAGGAGGGGAAGGAAGAAAAAAAAAAAAAGAAGAGAGGGCAGGCAGCAGGCAATGAGGCAAGTAGTTACGCTTGGGAACAAAAGGAAGGCAGGTTTTTTGTTTGCTTGTTTTTTTTCATGACTCAGTTCCCAAGCTTAACTTTTTCTTTGGCATAGTGAGTTTGGGGTTCAGAGATTTTATTTTTCTTTCACATATCTTTCTCTTTTACATTCTCCCTTGTGTCTTCACTGTCCAGGGCCTTCTCTTCAAGAACCACACAGACTATTCTACTGAAAAGCACCCTGGGAAACCCCAGGTCCCTGCTTTCGCCAAAACTGGCTACAGACTCCATCCCAGTATTTCAACATCCTCCACATCATTCCTGACTTTGAACACAGGCAAACAAATCCTTTTCCATTTAAGAAAACAAAGATGACAAACATGAGGAAGTATTAAATTCCAGAACCTTAAAAAGTTCTCCCAAGTCCTGTTTCCAATTAAGTTGAAGCCAGTTAGACTCTAGCTCTCCTCTTTTTATCCTCAGGCTAGAGTTTCCCAAATTTCATCCTATTTTTCACCACCCTCTGCATTATAAACAGACATCTTCTCCTTCTTCAAGAAATCTCATTTCCCAATACATAGGCCCAAAGAAGAAATCAGGGCAGAAAAATCATGTGCTCTTATTAACAACCATTTCAACAATCTCAGTGGGTACAGATGTTGTACCTTAGATATTTTTCACTCTCTTCACTAAAGAAAACTGGTAGTTTTATCCTCCATCAATAGCATTTTAATAAAATATTTTTATTTTTTAAATATGGGAATGCAATATATTTCTGCCATAAGGGAACTTGTTTAAATTTCTTTAGGCCATTATTTATTGTCTATTTAACTGACTAAGGAATCCCTGAAACCTAGGACATTAGTGTATATTAGCATCCTAAACCATACATTCTTGGAAATGTTTGTCTAATATAAGGCAGCAATGACTTGCTTTAAATGTTTCTGGAATGCAACTCTGCTCATTTTACCTACTCCTTCAGAAAATAATATCTCCAGCTGAAATGCTTAGCTTCATTTGTTTCATGTTTTCTCTATACTGGGCATTATGCTAAGAGAGATATTATCCTCATTGAATAGAAAAAGAAATCTGGATTAAGCAATATATTCGGGAGTTTTTTAATGTAAAAAAGAGAAATCTCAACTTACAGTGGCCTAAGCAACAAGGATTTTTTATTATCTCATAGAGCAAGAAATTTTGAGGCAGAATGACTCTAGGGATGGTTAACTCATTAGCTCAGTGACATCATCTGGATGTGATCTGGAACTTTTCCATCTTTTTGTTCTCCCATCTTCAGCACTGCCACTTTGTCAAAGACCAGTTGACCTCACGGGCACAAGCATGCCATGCAGATATGACAATGTCCAACAAAACATGAGAGAGAAGGAGAAAGAATGGGTCTTTGGCATCTATTCAAATGTGGGTTTTTTTTTTTTTTTCTATGAGCCTCTATAAGGTAAAAATCAGACCCTCTATATCAGTTCTCACTGCATGTCAGATCTCAATAAAATAAATGACTTTCTTTTTTGGTTGATTCTTAATATTTTACTGGGACAGTAGTCCTTTCAAAAGTTTATAATCATGTTATTCAAATATCCTTTTAAAAATTGGCTTAGTTATCACTACACAGTTGCTCTCCCCTCCCTTTCTGTGATATCCTCCTTCCCCCTACCTAAGCATCACAGAGCCTCTCCTCCCCTGTTGACCATAAGGCGACTCTTAGAGGAGGTCTTAGGATGTGCCAGTATATAAAAGTCTGTAATTTCCATGAATTGAAAGAAGTGGGGCTTGATGGACACCTAGTCACTGGCTGGTTTAGCATTTCTTTTCCTCCTTCCCACAATAAATTCTTAGTAACACAATAGGGTCTAATGTTAATTCTTAGTTTGGGGGATTATTTTCCACAACATTGACTGAATTCTTTTAATGTCTAATTAGACAGACCTGCATCCCAGGAC
The DNA here is from genome assembly GCF_003255815.1 of Theropithecus gelada. NCBI lineage: Eukaryota > Metazoa > Chordata > Mammalia > Primates > Cercopithecidae > Theropithecus > Theropithecus gelada. The sequence continues at coordinate 29,857,235 of NC_037680.1, forward strand.
TGTGCCAGTCCAATCACTGTTGGGGGAAATGACTGGGAGCTGGGAATAGGGTCAGACCTACCTGCCTTTTTCAGGTAAACAATGGCACACAAACAGGACTAGGACAGTCTCAGCAAGGAATAAGTGGAGAGTGGCTGTGCAGTAAGCATCCAATAAATAAAGTCAAAAGATACACACAGTGCATGTCTACAATTATATTATTCATTTAGACTCGAGTCCCAGTGGATATTTGCATTTAAAACCTCTTTTCCTTGAGGAATCGCCATACTGTTTTCCATAATGGTTGAACTAGTTTACAATCCCACCAACAGTGTAAAAGTGTTCCTATTTCTCCACATCCTCTCCAGCACCTGTTGTTTCCTGACTTTTTAATGATTGCCATTCTAACTGGCGTGAGATGGTATCTTATTGTGGTTTTGATTTGCATTTCTCTGATGGCCAGTGATGATGAGCATTTTTTCATGTGTCTGTTGGCTGTATGAATGTCTTCTTTTGAGAAATGTCTGTTCATATCCTTTGCCCACTTTTTGATGGGGTTGTTTGTTTTTTTCTTGTAAATTTGTTTGAGTTCTTTGTAGGTTCTGGATATTAGCCCTTTGTCAGATGAGTAGATTGCAAAAATTTTCTCCCATTCTGTAGGTTGCCTGTTCACTCTGGTGGTAGTTTCTTTTGCTGTGCAGAAGCTTTTTAGTTTAATTAGATCCCATTTGTCAATTTTGGCTTTTGCTGCCGTTGCTTTTGGTGTTTTAGACATGAAGTCTTTGCCCATGCCTATGTCCTGAATGGTACTACCTAAGTTTTCCTCTAGGGTTTTTATGGTATTAGGTCTAACATTTAAGTCTCTAATCCATCTTGAATTAATTTTTGATAAGGAGTAAGGAAAGGATCCAGTTTCAGCTTTCTACTTATGGCTAGCCAATTTTCCCAGCACCATTTATTAAATAGGGAATCCTTTCCCCATTTCTTGTTTCTCTCAGGTTTGACCCAGCCATCCCATTACTGGGTATATACCCAAAGGATTATAAATCATGCTGCTATAAAGACACATGCACATGTATGTTCATTGCGGCACTATTCACAATAGCAAAGACTTGGAATCAACCCAAATGTCCATCAGTGACAGATTGGATTAAGAAAATGTGGCACATATACACCATGGAATACTATGCAGCCATAAAAAAGGATGAGTTTGTGTCCTTTGTAGGGACATGGATGCAGCTGGAAACCATCATTCTTAGCAAACTATCACAAGAACAGAAAACCAAACACCGCATGTTCTCACTCATAGGTGGGAACTGAACAATGAGATCACTTGGACTCGGGAAGGGGGACATCACACACCGGGGCCTATGATGGGGAGGGGGGAGGGGGGAGGGATTGCGTTGGGAGTTATACCTGATGTAAATGACGAGTAGTTGGGTGCTGACGAGTTGATGGGTGCAGCACAGCAACATGGCACAAGTATACATATGTAACAAACCTGCACGTTATGCACATGTACCCTAGAACTTAAAGTATAATAATAATAAAATAAAATAAAATAAAATAAATAAAATAAAATAAAAATAAAACCTCTTTTCCAATCATGGTAAAAGAAAGGACTTTGCCTTCTCTGCAAAATAAATTATTACCTGGGCATTAAGTATACCAAGTTAGTTGATTCTTTGAAGTTGCTTGGCTGTACCCTTCCATCTACACTTTTGTGCACTATTTTGAAGTCAAACTAGGTATCTGGGTATGAAAGGAGAAGTCTTACTCTTCTAGGTCCCAAGTAGTGAGATAAATTCCAAGAAGAACTGCTGCCCATTAGAATTAGAAATATCACTAATAATTACTAGTACGTATTTATATTGTCATTTATTTCGTCAGGTTTTAAAGCATATCATCTTAATTGTGCAGTTCTCAAAGGCAGTGTAGAAGTGAATAAGAGTTACATCAGGGACAAATATCCTAACCCAACTATTTATAATTTATAAAAGAACAAAAGTGACCTAGACCAACACCATTTATTTCCTTGGTTCAATTCAAATGACCTGAAATGTATTGGCAGGATTCACAAAGATTTTGAGTTTTAAATATATGAAAGTCCCAGATGGTTTTATTGGCTCGACATTTTTCTATGATTTCATTTTGTCAGAGCAGCCACCTAAGAGCATAACTAACACTGATTTAAGTTGGCCCCTTCCAAACGCGTTGAAAAATAATTGAATAAAAAAGAATAAGGCATTAATATGCTGATGTTTCATTATGAATTGCAAAATGATTCACATAGTTCTATAAAATTTCAGGGCCAAAAATAACTCACACAGCAGTGAATTGCAGACATTGATACACTTTATGCCCAAAAATTATTGGGTGAAAGATGGCTTAGAGATTATTCCCCCCACCAAAGAAAGAGAGAGAGAGAAAAAAAATGATCCAGACATCCACTGGCTTCCAAATACTTAGAGAAAAGAAAAAAGGATATATACATTAGTTATCTCTCCAGGTCCACCTGACCATCTAAAACTGACATTCTGAAAACCAAAGGGGAGTATTCTAGTGATAGCAGGAAATTAGAATTTTTGTGGGCTTTACACTTTTTCAGAGACATCTGCTTATAGTCATCCTTATGGTCTCACTATTTCCATAGTTTTAGAAGAACTCTTTTCAATTTTGGGGCCAAAGCATTTTTTTCCTTTCTGCCAATCTGTATTTTTTAGAGAGCTAGCCAAAGTGCTAAATTAATATGAAATAGATGGCCAATCACAGTCAAACTGGGAGAGAGGATACATTTGCTTTCTCAGAGTCCCCTGAAGAGCTGTTTTTTTCTCCCTTCTTTGTCTTTTTCCACTTTTGACTAGCCAATTTTGCCCTCTTAGCAAAATCTGTTCTTGAGAGGAAAGACACAAAATACGCACACAGTGCATGCCTACAATTATCTTATTCATTTAGACTCTAGTCCAAGTGGATATTTGCATTTAAAACCTCTTTTCCAATCTTTGTAAAAGAAAGGACTTTGCATTCTCTGCAAAATAAATATGATCCAAATATCTCTGGGCCTCACCAGTTTTGGGATACAGCATGTGACATTCAGTGTCATATCTCAGATTTCGCAGCACTTGTCCCCATCAGCTAACCAGGCCCCTAAATCTGCAAATCTTTTTTCATCATCCCCATCGTGCCTAGTGGCCTGCTGGACTTCTATATCTTATGAACTTGTCCATCAGCCATAGTTACCACTGGGCAAGTGTTGTTTTCCACATTTTTCAATGCTCTGTTCTAGCTCCTCCTGGCCAGTATTTCTTTTTTCCTCCTGAGACACTGCTGTGCCTGACATCTGTCATGGCTCACGTGGCCAACCGTGACGATGCCAAAGCTATGCTGAGACTCTTCTCTCAATGGTTCCAAACTTGTCCATCCTTGAGGTACCTAGAGTGTGCTGGCAGTTGGTGGAGAGGAAATGCCTTTTCCTGTTATCAAGATACATGATTCCATCCAAGAATCGTAAACATGATGCCTGTATTGCCCGTATTTCTCTTCCTTCTGTGCACCCATTTACCAATTTCTCAAATTTCTTTGGTTTAAATAAATAAATAAACAAGGCCCCTGTGGAAATCAATTCTTTGAATGAAGCTTTTGAGGGAGTGCTTTCTGTCCTTGGGGCATTTATCATTTTGGAGGAAGACAAACATAAAACCTATAAAAATCAATGTAATAAAGGGATTAATGTGTGGTTTTAGAATAGAAGTGCTGTTTCTAGAATAAAAAAGGAAACAATAATTTTTGGCTGACTAGGCTGAAGAGACTTCAAGGACAATTTTTAATAAACAAAGAGAAAAGGACCAGCAGCCCATGTAGAGTGGACAGAATGAACAGAGAAACCGAGGTGAGGAGAAGCACAGTGTGTGCCAGGCAGGCTGAGGACTCTCATCTGGGGTCTGGGTTCACTGAAGGAAATAGAACTAGAGGACCTGAACTTTCTCAGTGGAGTGAGAAATCATTTTCCACAGTATGTGCCATGCCTCCCGCTCAATCACATTCAAGCCTGATGATTCAGATCCAAAATTGTTTTAAAGGCAACCTGGTTTCATGTATATTTCATGTGTATTTATTTATGTTGGAAAGAATGTGATCTTCAGATCACTGCCTAAAACGGGTTCTTGGTGATATTTTATATACTTGAGGATATAGATGTTTTCACTTCTTCTGGTAGAAAGATATCAGAAAATGAGACTAGCATGTAAGTAATGTGTTTTGCAAATGGCAGGTACTCAATGAATACTTAGGGAAGAAATTTCCATGAAAAGAAAAGACTTTGCTTAACCAGACCATAGTTGCAAAACTGGTTTTTAAGCTTTGTTCTTCAAAGGGACTATAGAGACACGTAGAAGGATTCCTTCGTCTACACACACACACACACACGTACTCACACACGCACATCCTTTAACTAGAAGACCTTCACTTTTATTTTTCCTATATAGGAGCTCTGAACAAGACTTCCTTAATAGAAAATAAGTGTTCATGGTTTAAAACTTTTGAAATATATTCTTACAATTATTGAATTAGTACCCCTGAAAAAAGGACAAGGAGGATTTTTGAAATTCTGAAGAAATTGTAATTACAGGAGATTTGCTCATCTGATTAAGAAAGCTTCAAAGCATACTTTGGGAGGCTGAGGCAGGCAGATCATGAGGTCAGGAGATGGAGAAGACCATCCTGGCTAACATGGTAAAATCCCATCTCTACTAAAAACACAAAAATTTAGCCCAGTATGGTGGTGGGTGCCTGTGGTCCCAGCTACTCCAGAGGCTGAGGCAGGAGAATGGCGTGAACTCGGGAGGCGGAGCTTGCAGTGAGCTGACATTGCACCACTGCACTCCAGCCTGGGTGACAGAGCAAGACTCCGTCTCAAAAAAAAAAAAAAAAAAATGCTTCAAAGCAATAATGCCAAGCAAGACAGAAAAAAGAAATATCATGGTGAGTGATAAGAATGATAAATAAAGATGATTATATAGGAAGTTGAAAAAACTTGCAGAAAATAAAACATTCTAATGTTTTTCAATTCTTATAAGCTGTTTACTGAGTAAAGGTTTTAAACAATTAAAATTAAATTTTAGATACTAACAAGTAAATACTATTTCATGTAACACTGATACTTCTTTGTATGGGGATTCATGAACAGGAATACAGAATGGAAGAGGAACATTTTTAGACAGAAAATACCTATTAGTAAGGGAATAATTACTAGTGCTATACATCAAATGCTATTCTCAAGAAAATCTCTGAACTTGATGATAGAGATCTATGTACAGAGCATCTTATAAAAGTGTACTATAGACAACCATGTAGAAGCCAAAAAGGGTCAACACCCTTTTTGGAGTGGTTAGGAGAGACGTAATAATACATTTGAGTAAGCAGAAGAAGAAAGAGGCCTGGGAGAAGGATAAATTTTACAATAGGCGATACACAGGCAAGGTAAAAAGCAGCTGGAAATAATAATATTAACATTAGGTTTATCCTATGGGAAAGAATGTGCAAAAAAAACATATAACCATATTATAAGTTGGGATCATAAATAAAAATGAATATAGAAAGGAAAAAGAACTATCTCAGTAAAGGTTTAGCCGCTAAAGGATTGGCCCAAGTGCCATTTATTTGGGGAGTTTAAAACACAAATTTTTAATGAAGTTGCTATGGTTATTATATATTAAGGTAACGGCCTCGAATGCCCAGCTGCACTGATATTTATTGGATACAAGGCAAAGGGGCAGGGTAAGGAGTGTGAGCCATCTCCAATGATAGGTAAGGTCACGTGGGTCACATGTCCACTGGACAAGGGCCCTTCCCTGTTTGGCAGTCGAGGCAGAGAGACAGAAACAGAGAGAGAGGACACAGCCTACACCATTATTTCTTCATATCAGAGGTTTTTAGTACTTTCACTAATTTGCTACTGCTATCTAAAAGGCAGAGCCAGGTGTACAGGATGGAACATGAAGGTGGACTAGGAGTGTGACCACTGAAGCACAGCATCACAGGGAGACGGTTAGGGCTCCGGATAACTGCGGGTGGACCTGACCGATGTCAGGCCCTCCGCAAGAGGTGGAGGAGTAGAGTCTTCTCTAAACTCCCCCGGGGAAAGAGAGACTCCCTTTCCTGGTCTGCTAAGTAGCGGGTGTTTTTCCTTGACACTGACGCTACCCCTAGACCAAGGTTGGCAACGGGCATCTTCCCAGACGCTGGCGTTACCGCTAGATCAAGGAGCCCTCTGGTGGCCCTACCTGGGCATAACAGAAGGTTCGCACTCTTCTGGTCACTTCTCACTGTGTCACCTCAGCTCCTATCACTGTATGGCCTGGTTTTTCCTAGGTTATGATTGTAGAGCGAGGATTATTATAATATTGAAATAAAGAGTAACTGCTACAAACTAATGATTAATGATATTCACATATAATCATATCTGTGATCTATATCTAGTATAACTATTCTTATTTTATATATTTTATTACACTGAAACAGCTTGTGCCCTCGGTGTCTTGCCTTGGCGCCTGGGTGGCTTGCCGCCCACATTTAGTAGAGCCAGGATTTCGCCCCGTTGCCCAGGCTGGTCTCAAAGTCCTGGATTCAAGCAATCTGTCCACCTTGACCTCCCAAAGGGCTGAGATTACAGGCATGAACCAATGTGCCCGGCTAGTGATTTACAGTCAATGCAAGTATTTGCAGTCTAGCTTGTTGTTAATAATGGAGTATGGTTATGTTGTATCAATTAGGAATTTTTTATTTACAGCATGTTAGTTGCTATTCATCTAAGTACCATAATAGACATAATAATTATGCTATTCTTGTGGCCTGAAAAGGTGATATTTATGCTCTGCTCTCTCTATAAGAAGCAACAAATGAGGGTAAGTAAATGCCACTTTTGCATAACACTTGTCCTTTAGGATCTCTGGGAACAGTTCTCAGGTGGGTTGATAAGAAGAAGAAGAATGAAATAACTTCTACCCATATTATGAATCTACTGTTGCATGTCAGGGTGCATTGATGCTAGAGATTTTATCAACAGCCTGGAGCATTTGTCTACTGCTATGAAAGTGATCCATATCATCATAGCTAGGCACAGAAATAACTTCGTCAAGTTTTGTCANTTTTTTTTTTTTTTTTTTTTTTTTTTTTTTTTTGAGATGGAGTCTCGCTCTGTCACCCAGGCTAGAGTGCAGTGGCGCGATCTTAGCTCACTGCAACCTTAGCCTCCCAGGGTTGAAGCAATCCTCCTGCCTCAGCCACCCCAGTAGCTGGGACTACAGGTGCACACCACCACACCCAGCTAATTTTTGTATTTTAGTAGAGACGAGGTTTCACCGTGTTGGCCAGGATGGTCTCCATCTCTTGACCTCGTGATCTGCCCACCTCGACCTCCCAAACTGCTAGGATTACAGGCATACGCCACCATGCTCAGCCAGAAAGAGTCTTCAATACAACCTTTATTGACTTTGGACAGAGTCTTCAACCCGCACCCATTCATTACCCTTTTTATTTGAAGACAAAACCCACTCACAGAACCATTTGGCATGCAGGATGTCATTCTGAATTGGCTCACTTGAAAAAACTTTTGGCCACAGGAGTTATATAAACGTTTTCATTAAGGCCCTATAGACCACATTTTAGATATTATTTTAAAACTATGAGCCACGTCAGCCAAACAGACATTCTGGAACAAAAGACTGGAGATAAACAATCTGAAATTTTTTTCCTTTGCTGGAGGAAGTGATTCTTTAGGCTGAAATCAAAAGCAACAACATTCTGTCTGTTTTTATGCAAGCCAAAATCTACAGACACCTGGAAACACCAGATAATGTTTTTAAAAGATTACTTCCCCTCAGATGGCCTGAAAGTGAGATGTGGACTAATAATCCTTTGCTCACCCAAAGGCCTTATGAAAGTTCCTCTCCCTGACTTGAGGGCACAGGATGTGCTATCACATCAATTTCTCCGGAAGACGCAGTAATTCCACTTCTCCTTGAAACAAACCTATTCTCATCTAGTAAAACTAGTAATGAGAATTCTGATTTTATTTGTTTTTCTCTTAAAGGCATTTATCATTTGGAGTTTCTAGCATTTATAGGCACAGGAACGAAAACTCAAAATTGATTGTCAAAAGATGATTTTCACAGAGCCATGTGAATTCATTCCACAGTATTTGCTTCTTGGTCAATCCAAAAAACAACTGTCTTCTCATTGCAAGTTAAAGTAGAACACGATTAAGGCTTACATTTTTAGTTTTATGCAAAATTTACATTTTTTAAATGAACATTTTCATGTTAAGGTTGAAAATTAAGAGAGCTTTTTTCAGAAAAATTGTTTTATATTCTGTCTTTATGAAAGAAATGAATGTGCAATGCAAGAAAAAAGATTATATAAAGAAGTGTAGAAATGTGTGTATGTGTTTCTGGAAAGGAAATAAATAGCTTTCATCAGATTCTCAGATATTTATGACCCAAAAAAGGTCAAGATACTAATAAAGAGTCAGTTCATAATCATGTCCTTGGTTCTATTCTATTTAGCTCTCTAATATCAAGTTGAATCACACACAACCGCACACAAGTGTATGATAATTTTTTACTTACAAAAACAGCAATTTTACAAGGCACAGTCTAATATCTTCAATGAATTCTAAGAAGCATGAAAAAGTAAGGAAGAATAGCTAATATGTTGGACCCAAAATCAAGTTTGAAAAAAATCTTGGCATACTGAGATATGGAGTAGATATATATTACAATGAAAGATGACAAAAATAAGCCAAAAATCCTACATGGAGCTGCACAAAACAACATTTTTCAAGCATAGTGTAGCAGAGATATTTCAACATGCAGGTAAAAGAAACCCCAAGGACCTAGATGAAGACAAGCTCCGCATGAGATAACAACATGGCAGGGCTGCTAATGAACAAAAACAGTCTCAGCATTAGGCCAAGCCATTGACTTTCACTCAATACTCCCTATATGCAAGACTTTGTATTAGGCATTTTAGATTTACTTTCTCATGTAGCTTTCATAACAGCACTTTGAGGTAAATGTCAATGGCTCCATTTGATAGGTGATAAAACTGAGCACAGAAAAGCTGCATGACTTGCCTACAGTTAATACGTGTTAGTGATGGAAAATGTAATAATTATTAATAATAATTTGCTGAAATGTATTGAGCTTTGCCTGATAATCAGGAACTATGGCATGTTGCTACATAATTTTGTTTCTTACTGATATTAATACTTATAAAAACACTCAGGCAAATATTATTATCATTTCACAAATGAGAAAAGTGAGGTTCAAAGATTCCATTTAGCTTGATAAAGGTCTTCAAACTCCAGCACCAGATATGAACACAACGGCTTTAGAGAAAGTGTTTAAGCAGATCCCATGATTGGAAAAGGTCAAATTCCTTATTATACGTATATCACCAAGAGGCTCTGCTTCTCTGATCTGATTATGACTGATACCCACATAGAAACCTATCTGTACTTAGGTTTACACAAAATTCTGGGAGATTACATGCCCACATATTAACAGCGGTTATATCTGAGAAATGGAATTCATAATGCTGACTTTTGTCTACTCAAATGTATGCTCTAAATTCTTGACAGGGAACATATGTTACTTGAGAGCTGATAATTTTAAAAATGAAAGTTATTTTTAATCCTCCTCATTACTGAGTTCATTTATTAGAAAAATGTCATTACCACTGAACCCGTGAACTTGAGCTCTAACATGGTACTATAAGCGCACGTGAGTTCCCCAATACTGAGACAAGTCAATAGATTGCATGGGAAAGGATGGTAAAAACTATATTCTGTATCTGAAAAGAAAATTAATAGAGCCAGAATAGTTATTTGCCTTGTAAATGTACAAGCCCAGTGAGACCACTTCCTTCTGCAAAGGCAATGGAAAAGTTCACGCCGCCACCATGCCCCTCAGTGAGCAGGAACTGAGGCCTTCAGTGAGCACGATGCTGCCCTACAGGACCCATCAGACCAACAGGGCCATGGACATGACCTGGGGGTGGAGGTAGTTACCTAAAGTGCCAGCTCTCTCTCCTCTGTGGAAGCAGACATATACAACTGACTGTAGTGACATACACAAACAAATGCGCTCAAACTTAGTGCTGAAAAGCAAATCATAAAGGAGAAAGTGAGGTTGAAAGAGACAATCAGGTAAGAAGTGCAGAGAGAAGTGGGAAAGTAAATGTGGGCAAGAAATGGGGCTGAAACAGTGGAAGAGAGCAGTTGAGCAAGTTGGGGGTGAGGCAGGAGAAAGGGGAAGGGAGGACAGTGAGTGGCAAAGAAAAATGCAGGGAAGAGAAGGTTTTACTTCCCATCACACAGCTTCTTCTGACCTGTGAGATGCCACCTCCTTTTGGGGATCTCTTTTATCTTTTCCTTTTGTCTCTCACCCTTCCCGCCCATTAGTTCTCTTCCCTTTGTTATTTTCTCTCTTCCTCTCTTTCTTCAAATTAAAATCCCTTTTGTCCTGTGAAGCCTAAGAATGACATAAATCGCAAAAATAAAGAGTCTATAGAAAGAGAGGAAGGGGAGGAAAACAGTAGGGAGGTTATGGAATTCTAGCACAAGCTTCTAATGAATTAAAAGTATGCAAATGGAGCTGCAAATAAAGAGACGCATAATGCATAGAAGCTTAGGGAGGGCATGGGAACTCCTGGCACCAGTTTAACTTTGTTTGTCTAGGGTTCTGTCACATAGTGGAAAGATTATAGTCATTATTTGGGCTGAGTTAGACACATTCATAAGCATTATGTTTAATGAAAACAGAAGCATAATTGAGGCCTGAATCTCCCGTGAAAAGAAAACACTAGAATACACATATACACACACACTTTTTTTAAAAAAATGTAAGAGTATGAATTAGAGTAGGAGTCAGTAAACTACAGCCCAAGACTTCACTCCAGTGCCCCCTGTTTTGGTACAGCCAGTGAGCTTAGAATGATTTTTATATTTTTAAAGGATGAAATAAAAATTAAAAGAAGAATATTTTGTGACACATGAAAAGGATGAAATTTCAGAGTCCATAAATAAAGTTTTATTGAAAGAGAGTCACCCCATTCATTTACCTATTGTCTTTTATCCTACTGCTTTTACTCTACAATGGCAGAGTTGTATAGTGGTGACAGAGATTGCATGTCCCATCAATCACAACATATTTACTCCTGGCCCATAACAGAAAAAGATTGCCAAGCCCTGACTTAGGGCATTGCTTACCGACAGGGAAACGTACACTTTCCTACTGATGATCAAATGGTTGGGAAGTCACCGCTCTGTGTCCCTCTTAGATTTCTCACTCTCTCTTCTCCATTATAGGATTGTCCCAGAAAAAAAAAAAAAAAGAGCTTTATAGATGTGTTAGTCTTTTTAAGGATTTTTTTTTTTTTTTGGCCCATAAAAAGCAGTACCTCAAATTATCATCCTATTTGGTATAATCACTATTTGTTATAAATAGAGATTTGTTATCAAGAGTTATCTAAAGTGCCAGCTCTCTCTCCTCTGTGGAAGCAGACAGGTGAAAGGCTGACTGTAGTGACATATACAGATGTGCTCAAAGTTATTTGTTGTAGAGATTATACCGAATAGAGATTTATATAGAGATTTTACCAAATAGAGATGATAATCTCTGTTTGGTAAATAAATAAATAATGTCAAGTACATCTCATTTTGTGCTTTTCGTGTTTACTCTTTTATTTCTGGAGGCGACTTACCAATAAACCTAAGGAAAAAGCATCTTTTTCAGATAAACACCCAAGGCCATCATAAAAATAAGTCTCTTCTTAATTGCTCAGCTCATGATCTAGATTTTCTTAAGTGACAAAGATCCTTACTGAATATCAAGAAAACATTATGTGCAGTGAAAATCCACGATACCCCTCACAAGAATCTTGGGATTGTCATGCTCAGATTTGGAGGAATGTTCATGCCCATTCAACATCGCCAGGTAAATTAGCCACCATTTCCACGCAGAAAGTTTCCGTAGAATTTTTAGAAACAGAAGTATTTTTGTAACTTTGAAAAAATGTCATTTAACTGTGTGATTTTGTACAGCTTACAGGTGTGCGAAGGAGGTCACAGAAATTACAGAAATAATGCACGCTTAAACTGACAGATGGTCTTTTCTGAAGCCTAGATGATACTTCACTACAACTCCTTATGAGTTAATCAGGAAATGTTCACTCAGCACATAGTCTCAACTAGAGCGGTATATACGTCATATTTATTTTCTTTGAAATGGTAAAGATTCAACATTACTGCAACTACAGCATTAAATACTTTCATAGTTACCTTTACAAAACTTCCCTTTTTATTATTAAATTCATCAGGTTTCAGGCAAGGAAACTATTGTTTCCATAAATAATCAAAATCAAAGCACAATAGTGATATCAGAAAGTGACAGTCAAGATCATTTTTTGTTGTTGTTCTATGTATTTATTTGTCTGGGTTTTTTTAGATTGATTTCTTTGTGGCATTCACTCTAGAATATTTAGATAAGTGAAGTAGCAGATCTATTAAGCAATATCAAAATAATCAGAATTCTAAAAATCATAAGTGAAGCTAAAATGAAAGGCCCAAACACTGTTTTACCCATGGAGGTGCAAACTGTAATCCTGCTAGAAGCTGAGTCACCCCATTAACCATCAACCTTCCAATTAGAGCTTTGGGGTAATCTTTTGGAATTGCTGTAATGTTTAAAAGTAACTGGTAATTGCATAATTTATAAAAGTATCTGTTCATTATGACAAAGCCACTCAGGGGAGACAAGGAGTACATGTAATGTAATATAACAGGTTGATTGTATAAATGGTTCAGCCACTTTACTGCTATTACTTTATGCTGAACAATAAGTAATGGTTCAGTTCAGTCTAAAGCTCATCACAGTGTGCTTACCTCTTACACTGCTGGTTCAGGTCTTTCTTTTGAAGAAAACTGGTTGATAATGTATAATATGTCAGAATGTAACACACAAAAAAGTATAGCTCTAGACACTTATTTGGAATTAGTGTGAAACAAGCTTACGTTTCAATCCATCAAGAAGAAGATTGCTTCCCAAATGGGGTTGGTGCTATGAATTAAGAGCAAGTAGCAGTAGACAGAAAGGATGTTGCTGTACTTTGAGAGGCTCACTAATTTCCTTGGTGCTCAGCTGTTGACTCTATGTGGGGGTGCAGGGGTGGAAGTGCTGATGATGTCCCGTTTTGTGAAGAAGTCATATCCAGCTTCCTTGTTCATGTTAGTCCAGCTACAGGCTTTATAAGCCTTAGAATTGTAGTCTGTGGATTGCAATGGATATTTTCAAATTTGACATGTACTGCTACTTCTGTATTTTAAAATACATATATAAGCTTCATTACAAATTGACATTACTTTTTATTGTTCAGACAACCAGATGTCCACAATGATGTAAAATAATTCTTAAAACTTAAATGGAAGAACAATTATCTGTTATCCTTTTGTAAGCTTCCCTTTAAGCCTACCAGATTCATAAATTACATTAGGGATTAGTGTAGATAACTGCAAGGTAGTATTTTAATTGGTTTTATTATTTTTTAGGTATGGTAAGCCCAACAGGTCAAGAGGTGATTGCCATTGAAATGATACTTTGTTGATCACAGTTCCCAAGCAGACAGGCACACCACACTCTGCAGGACCACATGGGGAATCACTGGAGTGAGTAGTGGGGAGAGGGAGAGGGAAAGGGAGGTGGAGAGGGAGACACTGTGGGCAAGAGCCTTTACTGTGGTTTCTTCAGGAAGGAATGGAATAGGCAGGGTATGCAGGCTTAGGATTGGCTAGCTGAAATAATTTCAGCAGGCTCTGGGGCACAGGAGCTGCCCTTTGTTGTCTGGTATCTGAGCCTGGAGTCATTAGGGTGGGTGGATAGTGGTCGAGGGTGTGAGAGCCCAATAAAGAAGGTGGTTGGATGGTTGGAGCTGTGAGCTCTGGAGTAGTTGATTTGCTCTTGAAAGCATGCTTGATGCAGAGTTGTTTACCATCTCTAGGAATTGGCTGACCTTGAGAGGGGCAGCAAAGTCCCAGATGTCAAAGTATCAGAACACAAAAAATGAAAAACACAGTTAGTGCAAGTATTCACTCATCTTTATTGCAAAGTGTTGAATACATTTCTTCTATGAAAAATGGCTTTGATTCTTATTATTACTGATAAGAGTGAAACAATTCAATGCAAATTTTTATATTGCCTTTCTTCTCCACAAATTCTCTTTGTATCTTCCATCATTTTTATCTAATGTCTCCTGACTCAGAAGAATCATCTCTACTTTAATTGTAAATATTGGTCTTCACCTTACTGCTTTAATGCCAGTTCTAAAGCAAATCTTCATGAATAATTCTCTCTCCATATATATTTTGAGTTTTCTAATTTTTTTTATCTCTACAGTCCCATGCTCTCTGCCTATAACATATTCAGACCTTCTCTATTCTAAATTCATTTTGTGTATATAGGGTTGCCCATTAAGCAATCACCTTAGTACTGTCTTTTTCTTCATTGTTGCAATTCTTGAAATTAGCCTCCATTCATGGCCTCTGAGGCCTCAGTGTCATTTCTTAACCCCTTATCTTATGGTATGGCTCCGGCCCCACATAGATTTCTCTTTTATTGTCAAACCCAGCAATATTTGTCTGCAGGACTTAGTACTATTGGCCTCTTGCTTAAATTGTCCTTTTCTCTTCAATATTGTGGCATCAAATTATCTCTATTAAATGGTCTGGTCACTTCTAGTCTCTTTTCATGGCTTTGCTAAAGCTCTCTACTTTCCTTAGAGTCTCTTTCTTAAGTCAAAGTCACACTGCCAGCTCCCAACTCAACCTTTGTCCCCGGATTCCTCCTCGTGGCCTTGAACTCAATCTAACCCAATCCAGCGTCAGCATCCTCTCATCCCAGTGTGCTCCTTCTACTGTCTTCACTTTCTAACACTGTTCTCATTACCTTTTGGTTCAAAATATTAGAATCACCTTTATATCTTTCAAATCTATTGCTTGCCACATTATACTAATTGGCAAATCTTGCCTGCTCTGTCTCAATGACCATTCTTACTTCTTTATTTCTAGGCTCACAGTCATTATCCTTCTTTGAGCTATTATTTACTCTCCTAAGTTCCTGATTTGGCTGTATGTCTTCAGTTTCTCCTCTGTTAGTAGTAGTCTTTACGGGATGTTTCAAATGCCAGGCATGCACACAGGCTCACCATTTGCAATTTGCCATTTTCAGTTCCTACGAGGGTACTTTCATTACGCTTCCCTTGCCCTAGCAGACAGTCTTTATAAGTGAGAAATCAACCCTAACTCTCAGACTACTGATACTGGAAAAATTATCAGTGAAAATAATAAAGCCAATAATTGTAGTGTCTAAGTCCGCAGGTCATTGAATAATTCATGTAACCTTTACTCCTCTTTCCCTTTCATGCCTGTTTATAAATAAAAACCCATATAATAGTAGTAACAGACAACTCCTGGATTCCTGTTCTGATTTCAGTTCAGAAAAGAGTGGACTTGGCCTCCCCTCCTTGTTTGTTAGTATTAGAATGGCACTGGTTATCCCATGATTGGAATGACCGATGAGTAAGTAGACAGGTCTTTTAAAGTGACATTCCAATCAACTCTGAAGAACCTGGAACCATAAACTAAAGAAAAAACTGAGTTGGTGTCTCTGGAGTTTGGGCTCCCACCAAAAAAGTCCTTGCTAATCACAACCTTATTTTGGCTGCAATCCAGATGTCAGAACAGCAATAATGGTGCAGAAGAAAAAGAGGATTTTCTCAGAGTAATCTTCATGGTCTGCTGAGAACATAGCCAATCCTTTATCTCCCCTTGACAGAAATGGTGTCCTTTTGTAGCCAAGGTCCTTTGGTTGTAAAATATATATTACTACTTGCTTAAGTGACAGGTGGTTGGGATTCCTAGTTTTGTCTCTGGCAAATTTATAAAGAAGAAAAGTCAACCACATGGCCCAGAGATAAGGGGATGAAGAATACTCTGACATAGCCCTCATTCTTTGCAGCTTATTAGGTAGTTGGAAAAAGGACTATGCTTCATGGTACAGACCATTCTGGAACCATATTGATGTTCCCTGTTAATCTACCCTCCACACTGCCTCCTGAAAAGCCTGTAACTATGCTCATATTGCTACTCTAGGGGGTTTTCACCAAGAGTGCTCCCAACTTAACTGTAACCACTTGACCCTAGTATTCAAGGCCCTTCCTAGTATAATCCCAATATATTTCCCAGCTGTAGCTCCCTCTAAACTGGCCTTTTCTTTAGTGCATTCTGTCTACACTGCCTCTATATCTTTACTCATATGGTTTCTCTCCCTACTGCAATCCCTTGCCTTACTGACTCACACAATATTTATTTAGTACTAACTGTAGGCCAGGCACTTTGCTATATGGTAGGAATTCAAATGAATAAAACCAACATAGTCCCTGTCCTTATGCAGTCTATAAGACAATGGGAAAGACAGACATTAGTCAAATACCACGGATTTGTTTAAATTACAACTCTGATAAGTGCAAGCAAAAAAAGACACTCAGAGCTACAAGCATTTTTAGAAAGGGAACTTGACAGAAGTGCCAGGAAAGAGAAATTGAGAGCTTGGCAGTATAGTTGCAGCACAGTACACACTGGGTCCTGCTGCCGAAATCCTTCTGACCTTCTGGAACCTCTCTGGAGCTCTTTTCTGAATCTCCTCAGTAAGGTCACGCTTTTGTTGAATC
This sequence comes from Theropithecus gelada, assembly GCF_003255815.1. NCBI lineage: Eukaryota > Metazoa > Chordata > Mammalia > Primates > Cercopithecidae > Theropithecus > Theropithecus gelada. Next base: position 29,873,993 of record NC_037680.1, read on the forward strand.
CATCCCAGACTCTGTGTATACCTTTTCTATGGCCCTTCTCCTACTCTACTTCTTCTCTTATCTTCCTTTTAGATATTAAGCAATTCAAGGTTAGAGACTCCACTCTCCACATCTTTGTATTTTTTTGCCATTTCCTAAAACAATGCGTTGGATACAATAGGTGCTCATTAACTATTTACTAAAGGAATTGCCTTGTATTAGTCCATTTTCATGCTGCTAATAAAGACATACTCGAGACTGGGCAATTTATAAAGGAAAGAAGTTTAATCGACTCACAGTTCCACATGGCTGGGGAGACCTCACAATCATGGTGGAAGAACAAGGGACATCTTACATGGCGGCGGATGAAAGAGAGCTTGTACAGGGGAACTCCCCTTTATAAAACCATCAGATCTTGTGAGACTTACTCACTATCATGAGACTAGCACAGGAAACACCCGCCCCCATGATTCAGTTACCTTCTACCAAGTCCCTCTGATGACATGTAGGAATTATGAGAGCTAGAATTTAAGATGAGATTTGGGTGGAGACACAGCCAAACCATATAGGTCTTAATTTCTCCAAAATGTATCTAAGTATGTGCCCTGATGACATTTTCATGAGATTAATAAAAAAAAACTATGGAAAAAGAAAGATGATGCAACAATCCATAAAACAGCCAATCAATCTCTGAGCTATTGAGAACTGGTTAAGCATCTATAGGTAAAGAAATAGAAACATATTAACCACATGTATATGTGTGTGTATGCATATATATGAATATATGTATATGTATATGTGTATGTCGGCATGCTTTGCATGATTGTAAAAAGCACCATTCTTTGGAGTCAGACAACCTGATTTCAAATGCTGGCTCTACTATTTGTCAGTTGTGTGACCTTGAAAAAATTATACTTAAAATGGGAGTGATACTAACAGCACACTTCACAAGATTGCCATGGAGGTTAATTATGTAAAGCATTTAAAACATATTTCACATTGACATATGCCTCAAGAACCTGTCACAGTCCTCATTCATCAGGGAGAAGTTGGCTGGCTGCTCCTTAAATTCTGTCTTCCAACTCCCTAGAATCGGGCTTAGGCAACCATCAGGGTCTGGCAAGGCCAGATTCAAACTAGAGGAGCGAATTGTCACAGAGAAGCCACAGGATGAAACAAGGAAGCAGAGCATTCGAGCCAGACAGAGGTGCATTCAAATCCACTCTGCCAAATTATTTCAGCTCTCAGAACCTCAGGGTCCTTATGTGTAGAATTGGGATTGTGGTGGAATTTGAGAATAAGGTCTGACCTTCAGGATGTAATGTCCAAGTCCCTGGAAAAACCCTTTCCTCTAAAACAGCCTCCTCAGAGTCCTCAACAAAGTGAGACATTCCTTTTTCAGAAACTAAGACTGATGCCGTGATAACTTGGTCAAATGTTCCCTTTATATCAAGGTATATAGAAATTCTATTGTTTAGAAAATAGGATACTCAGTAGTACAGATTCATTGTCTGTTTCTCTGAATAAGAAGGCTGTTTCTTACTGTCTACTGGAACAGTTCCATTACATACAGGGAAACTACTCATTGTTTTTACTTTCATTTGCCAAATTCTCATGTTAAAAGTTTTTAATTAAAACAAGTTCATACTGGTCTATTAACAAACAGAAAGTTTGAGCAATTCTAGAATTCCAAGAAATACAGTCTTGCTTTTCACCTCCAAATACCACTTTTGAAATATAAAGATTTTGGGGTATGTTTTTGTGATGTCTCACAGTACTCCAGCATTATGTTCCTGCTTAGACTTTCTCTGAGAGCCTGCCCATAGTCAGTGGCTGCTTTTCTAAGACAAAATATCCTTGACCTCAGTGTGACCTTTCATATGTAGAGAACAGACAGAATCCAAAAAGTCTCAAAGTAAGAAAAAAAAATTGACTTCATAAACTCACACTGTCTATGAGAAATTAGGCAAACCTGGAGTGACAGGAGTATGCGCTAACTTTCACAACAGTTACTTGAAGTTCTGGAGCAGACACATCATGCTTTCAAAGTTCATCACTTTACAGAATTTAAAAGGCCTGGAGTTAGATCTTGACACCCTTTGCGGTACATGCTGAGTTCAGCCAGTTTAATAGAGCCATAGGTATTGATTTTGATCTTTCCATATTTTTAATGTCATCTTGATTTGGATACATGGGCTCAGATAGGCTGAAATTGATTGGGACTGATGTTAAGAAAAATTATTAAGGCAGCAAAATTTATTTTCATTGGCCTCTGCACTTTCCATCATCATCCTTTCTCCCATGGCAGCTGCTCACCCAGCCATTTTCCCAGTACTTTCATGATGTCTGGGGCCTCCATCCGTGCTGTACCATTCTCCCTAGAAAAGCCCTCATGTTCCAGCTCTGTGAAATTTACCTGTTAGCTGTGGCCATCTCCAAGCCCTCCCTTGGTTGACAACTTGCAACATTTATTCTAATAGGTTAGTGAGTACTAACGTCTTAATGAACTATCTCTTCCCCTTCCTGGAATACTCTTCATTTCTCTTGTCCTTGAAAAATTCAACTCATTCAATTTAAGTGTAATTTCTTTGAATTTTTCCTGAATTCTCCTAGGAATAATTAGTTGGTCTTATTCTGTGTTCCCACAATACTTTCTACAGGTAGTCTATGATTTTTTTTTTTTTTTTTCCTGAGACAGAGTTTCGCTCTTGTCACCCAGGCTGGAGTGCAATGATGCAATCTTGGCTCACTGCAACCTCTGCCTCCCAGGTTCAAGTGATTCTCCTGCCTCAGCCTCCCAAGTAGCTGGGATTACAGGCACGTGCCATACCTGGCTAATTTTTGTATTTTTAGTAGAGACAGGGTTTCACCACATTGGTCAAGCTGGTCTTGAACTCCTCCTGACCTCAGGTGATCTGCCCGCCTCGGCCTCCCAAAGTGCTGGGATTACAGGTATGAGCCACTGTGCCTGGCTGCTAATTCTTATAAGACTTTATTATTTTATTATTTTGGGGATTGTGTGTCCTTCTTTCCCTCATTAACTCTGAGATTTTCGATGGCTGGAAACTCAGCATATCTGTCCCAAAGTTTCCAGGTTAGCCCCTTAGTACTTTCACAGCAAATACTTACTGAATCAATAAATGATTATAATAATGTGAATTTTAAATCCTCTTTAGTTCTTTCAAAATATTCAGTCTCTGAGCGGTAGAAGAGAAAACAAAGTGACATCAATCCCCATTAAAAAATGCTTTTGAGTAGACCTTTTTCCTGGAATACCAACCTGAGGACAACAGCATGTTCAAAGTCAGCCAGTTGTGCCACAACATACTTTATCAGTAACCCTTGGAAATGACAGAGCCCCAACTGCTTTGTTGCAAGCCTGTTTCACAGACCAGAGTGATTCCATATCATTTTTTGCTTTCATGCCAGAGAGAATCTAACTGCACGATATTCCCATCCAAGGACTTGGTATCCCAAGTTCTCTGTGAGTAAACAATGTATTCTTAAAGAGACAAAAATAATATATTTTAACATGAGACCTATTCATTCTTTCAATCTCTTCTTTTTCTGGAAAATTATGACAATTGGTGATTCTAAAATCTGACCAGCCAGAGGGAGAAATATTTGGCCTTGAGCAGGCCTTTCTTTGGTGCCTTCCCTCAAATCCTATCATATCAGCAGTCATCTGCACCACTATGTAGTTTAGGCTATGACCAAAGACATTACATGGACTGAAGTTACACTTTGAACATAAATGAGAAAAATTCATGTCAAATGAGATAGTTGCATCATTTATACAGATGTGATTACCTACAGGGTAACAACAAAAGGGTGATATATCCGCATCCTTCATTATCAAAATTGCCTCACTTCATGTTTTAACGTGAGAGTAAAAGCATGGTGAAAGATGTTTGTTGTGGTACTTAGTGTATAATATCTCCTGTTGCTCTGGAAAACCATGCTAAATAGCTATTTTTGTCATTGTTGTTGTTATAGTCCCAAATATATAATCACAAACATAAGATCTAGACTTTTGTGGGAAGCTGGACATATGCTGAGTTAAGCCACAAGAAACAGATCATGTTGATGGCCTCCGAATCATTTGCTTTGGCAGATATATTTGTATAATTCCTAGATATTTACAGAAATAAACATAACATGTTAAAATGTGCAGTATTAGGGATTGTGGTTAAGAAAAATATAACATATATCAAACAAAGGAGGAAAAAATGCCATCTGGCCTTACCAACATACTCTATCTAAAACCTACTTTTTAGTTTCTCTGCTTATTTGTCTCCTGTTCCAGATGTCTTTAACTAATTACTGTCTGTACACTTTTTTAGTTGGCTTTCTTATCAAATTCCATATGTTTATAACCTTTTGCCTGAAATACTACTGCCTGAGTTTCTTACATCCTGTTTTCCATTTTTTAAAAATTCTTCCAGTTACATCCTTAATCCCATCCTCCCTAAATTTTTGTAGGACCTCACCACCTACTAACTTAAATAACTGCAATGTTTTTTCTCTCCCAGCATCTTCTTTGCCTCAAATATGAAGATGGCTGTGTGAGTGGTCAAAGAGACCCACAACTCATTGGCCATGTGTAGAATTTTGTGCAAGTTCAACTTAACTTTCTAAGCTTCAGTTTTTGTCCATCAGTTTAGTCTACCTTGTTTGCTACAGCTCAAGTAAGCAAACATAGACGAAAAATAAGTGATAGAAAGTAGTGCCCTGTCAGTACACCACTGACCTGCTTTATGGGAGCTTCATCCTCATCAAATGCTTTCAAAATCCCTCTCTAGTTGCACAGTGCTCCATGACCTATGCTTCCTGGCCATCACCTGGCATGCCACCATGTTTCTCCCTTCCCCTCTCGCCCACTGGAGTGGATCTGTGTTCTCTGAGGTTTCTGAAAGTGGCATCTATGCCAGCATTGGCCACTGTTGCCTTCCAAAGGTTGTCAGGATTCCAGTGCCCAAGGCAGGAGAGTATCCATGCCCCTGGCAGGGTTGCTGATTGCCAAAGCCACAGCTGCTTGAAGCAACAAAAAAAGCTGCCTCTGTCTCTAATGTCAGACAATTGTCATCACCACTGCTATCACCGATGCTACTGCTTCTCTTACAGGGACCACCCAATCCCAGTGCTGTGGACAGTCTGCATGCCAAGGCTCCGTGGGGATTTTGGAGAAGCAACTGTTTTAATTTCCATTACCTCTGTTGGTGCAGTCCCTATGCTAGGATTTGGCAAACATACATGGTAATTGAACCAAGGACCATCCAGCAGACACCAAGCTGTCACTGGACTCATTCCTATATACCCTTCGCAGAGGACATTTTGACCCTTTTTCCTTACGAGAAGTGCCTTTCCTCAGGCTCACACATTCTCAGGTAAAGAGCCCTTTCTCACATCTGGTCTGTTTGTTTTCCAGATGCACAAAGCACACACAATCCTCAATCCCAGTTTAGGTTCAAGCTGTGACTCTTGCTACATATAAATTACAAATAAGAATCTACCCTGTGAGGCCAGGCATGGTGGCTCACACCTGTAATCCTTGCACTTTGGGAGGCAGAGGTGGGCAGATTGACTGAGCTCAGGAGTTTGAGACTAGCCTGGGCAACACAATGAAACCCCATCTCTACTAAAAAAAATAGAAAAAATTAGCCGGGCGTGGTAGCGTGCACCTGTAGTTTCAGCTCCTTGAGAGGCTGAGGCAGGAGAATCACTTGAACCTGGGAGGCAGAGGTTGCAGTGAGCCGAGATTGTGCCACTGCACTCCAGCCTGGATGACAGAGTGAGTCTCCATCAAAAAAAAAAAAAAAAAAAAAAAAAAATCTACCTTGTGGTATTATTTTGAGAATTACATGAATAGTGTGTGTATATTGTGTGTAATGCATTTGGAAAGGCACCTGGGGAGAAGGAAGAGGGATTCAAGGGAAGAGGCAGGAGCCCCAGAGCTGGTGTCTGAAAGGTGTCACACCATAGCCTTGATGCACAACAGAGCTCCAGCATGCAAGTGTAACGCCCAAGAGGAAACTCCAGGGAGAAGGATCACTCCAAGACAAAATGGCTGTTTGGTGCAACTCTGCATGCCGGTCCAAGCCTGCCGCATAGACTTTCTTCATTTAAGCGTGATCCAGGAAGAGCAAGAACGCTACCATATTGGGAAGATTCTTGAAGATGGGTCCAGAGACATCCCAGTGATGACCCACTTGGACCTACCTGAGCCCAAAGTGAGAAGTTGCACATCCCAGGAGAAAGGAGGAAATAAATCTCCAACTAAAACTACATGTTTCTTTTTCTTGGAAAAATAAGACTTTGAAATAGAAATTATATTGTTATAAACAATATTTATTGTCCCCTCGTAAAAGAAAAATATTATCAAAATAATCTATCTCTGCAGCCTCAGTTCCTTCAATGTGCTATTGGTGCCACATTACTCCAGGTTCATCAGTTTATTGAAACTGTGGCCTCGAGGTTCAGTGATGGCCAACAATTCCATGAGGACAATATCCTGTTTGCTATCTTGTTCTATGCAACCTCTTCACGTAATATGCTGCTGTTCTTCCTGGAACCTCCACCACCTTTCTAAAACATTTCTCTTCGCGCTGTTACTTCTCTACTCTGTCAAGAATATCTTTTTTTTTTTTTTCTTCGAACAATTATTAATCTCTTTGCAGTTTCTTCAGTTATGTTTCATTCTTGCCCATATCTTTGTCCATAATTCCTCCTTCCACACCATACTTCCCCCTAGATAATCTTTTCTACCATCAGCCTCTAGTTATCACCTCTATCAGTGGTTCTCAAAATTTTTAATCCATATGCTGGGCCCAGTGGCTCACGCCTGTAATCTCAGTACTTTGGGAGGTTGAGGCAGGCGGATCACTTGAGGTCAGGAGTTTGAGACCAGCCTGGCCAAAATGGTGAAACCCCATCTCTACTAAAAATAAAAAATACAAAAATTATCCAGGTGTGACGGTGCATGCCTGTGGTCCCAGCAACTCAGGAGTCTGAGGCCGGAGAATAGCTTGAACCCGGGAGGCAGAGGCTGCAGTAAGCCTTGATCGCACCATTGCACTCCAGCCAGGAAAACAGAGTGAGACTCAATCTTAGCTCACTGCAACCTCCATCTCCCAGGTTCAAGAGATTCTCCTGCCTCAGCCTCCCGAGAAGCTGGACTTACAGGTGCCTGCCACTGCACCTGGCCAATTTTTTTTTTTTTTTTTGAGATGGAGTTTCACTCTTGTTGCCCAGGCTGGAGTACAATGGCATGATCTCGGCTAACTGCAACCTCGGCCTCCCGGGTTCAAGTGATTCTCCTGCCCCAGCCTCTCGAGTATCTGGGATTACAGGCATGCGCTACCACGCCCGGCTAATTTTGTATTTTTAGTAGAGATGGGGTTTCTCCATGCTGGTCATGCTAGCCTCGAACTCCTGACCTCAGGTGATCTACCCGCCTCGGCCTCCCAAAGTGCTAGGACTATAGGCCTGAGCCACCGCGCCTGGCCCTAATTTTTGTATTTTTAGTAGAGATGGGGTTTCACCATGTTGGCCAGGCTGGTCTTGAACTCCTTACCTCAGGCAATCCACCTGCCTCGGCCTCCCAAAGTGCTGGGATTACAACAGGTATGAGCCACCACGCCTGGCCCAGAGTCTATATTTTAAAACAAACATTTTAGGCAAGGCTCTAAACATTTGGTAAAACCTCATGTAAGAATAATCTATCCTACAAAGAAAATAAATGAAATGAGAAGGAACAAAAACCTAGAAACAAGTCACATTGCATGGCTTTCTTTTGTCTGATTCTGGGATATTTGAGTAACTATGTTTCACTATCTTGTAGTGTCTATTTTGAAACTATTTTTTCCCTCAGGATGAAAGCAGCTACTCAGATACTTCAGAATAAATGGTTAGGTAATTTAAGATATATATTCTTTCCAATAACAGAAATGGTATATAACCATTTCCCACTCACAGATTAAATCTTTGAAAAACGTTATTTTTATAGAAAAACTCCTTGTGCTAAAGCCTAAAAGAGTACATATTACACCTTCTTTCTTCTCCTTATTGTCCAGGAAATTTTTTAATAGTGATCTGGTCAGTATACTGTCCCAATATCAGAGAAACACAAAACCAACAGTAAATAGACATAGGCCCTGAAAATATGTGATAGTGCTACTCACCAAAAGGCAAACTAATTGTTAAAGACTTTGAATGAATGAGAATGGGGCTAATAATTCAAATTTTCGAGGTAACCAGGCAGTTAGTGCTGATTGTGGCTGTTCTAAGTTTTTGGGTTTTTTTTTAATACCTTATGTTCTAGGGTACATGTGCACAATGTGCAGGTTTGTTACATACGTATATGGCGATTCCTCCAGGATCTAGAACTAAGTTTTAAAACATACTTCACTTTTCACCGGGCTATCTCTGAAGTTCTCAGATATCTATGTATCAAGGAGTACTCAATTTTTCTAAACACTCTGAAGCAAGCATTCTGCAAAGAAAAAAACAGCAATAGAGTCAGGGCAAAAACACTAGAGGATAAACCTTTTTATTTAATCACTGAGAAAGCTGAAAACTCATGTTGATGTGTCATGAATGCAGTGCACTCATAGGTTAGTTTTGAGATCGCAGTCATTTACTATGTTACTTGTTCCCAAATATATAAACTATGAACACGTGAACTAGAGTTGTCTCTAACTTGGAACAAGTTTTTTTTTCAGTCCAAAAATACATGTTTATTATATAATCTGCATATCTTGTTTCTACAACTTTCAAACAGTTTATCATCATCATAAACATCAATCATCACTATCACTATTATTATTATAGCAATATAATATTACTATTGCAGTAATGTGATCTTGGTGAAGCTAATTGCCTCAGAATCTATTACTCCCATTTATTTTTGTAAGAAGTATCATTACATGGAAGTATGCAAGTTCTATAGGATCTCAAGCCTAATTTTAGACTTTTAAAAAAAAATTATACTTTAAGTTCTGAGATTCATGTGCAGAATGTGCAGGTTTATTACAAAGGCATACATGTGCCATGGTGCTTTGCTGCACCCATCAACCCGTCATCTACATTAGGTATTTCTCCTAATGCTATCCCTCCCCTAAACCCTCACCCCTCAAAAGGCCCTGGTGTGTGATGTTCTCCTCCCTGTGTCCATGTGTTCTCATCATTAAATTCCCACTTATGAGCGAGAACATGTTGTGTTTGGTTTTCTGCTCCTGTGTTACTTTGCTGAGAATGGTGGTTTCCAGCTTCATCCATGTCCCTGCAAAGGACATGAACTCATCCATTTTTATAGCTGCATAGTATTCCACGGTGTATATGTGCCACATTTTCTTTATCCAGTCTATCATTGATGGGCATTTGGGTTGGTTCCAAGTCTTTGCTATTGTGAATAGTGCTGCAATAAACATACGTGTGCATGTATCTTTACAGTAGAATGATTTATAATCCTGTGGGTATATACCCAGCAATGGGATTGCTGGGTCAGATGGTATTTCTGGTTCTAGATCCAACCTGGAACAATTTCTATCTGCCCCTCAAATACACACACACACACACACACACACACACACACATTCTGGGAAGTCTTAGGGATAGACAGATACTCTAGCTCAGTTGTTTTAAGTCTTAGCAAAATATATTCACTTTTCTTTGGGTTACTTCTTCTACATTTTAAGTGCAGTATCAACCTATCCATCTATGACAGGAACCAAAAAGAACTCTTGTCCTGCTTGTAAACTTTAGCTAGGGAGAAACAGTCCTCCTAGGATAGTCTTACTTCGGTCTAGCCTACTGGTTCCTACCTGGGAGTGATTTTTGTCCTCCCGCCCAAGGGAAAGAACATTTGGCAATGTCTGGAGGCATTTTTTGGTTATCACAACTGAGGCAGAGGGTGCCACTAACATCTAGTGGGTAGCATCTAATGGGTACCCTAGTGCTCCTAAACATCCTACAATGCAGAGGAAAGCCCCAACACACACACACACACAAAAGAATTATCCAGCCCCAAATGCCAATGTCAATAGCAGAGGTTGAGAAAACTTTATGTAGGTCGGAGGGACTGGCATGTCACCAACAGCTTTAGTGCCAATAACTTTCTTAACATTATCATCCCTATTCTCATTTTCTCTTTCCCTCCCACCCTAGCTCCAAATATAGGAGACAAACCACTCCATTACCAACTGAAATGATTCATATATAGTAATCATGGCTAACTCATCTTGAGAAATATGACTAATATTGGCCATTTCTGAAAAGTGAGTTGAATGTTTTATTAAAATAAGTAAATAATTTCAGGTGAATAATCCACTTTGGAATCACAAAGTATTTGAGTTGGCCATGTTAATATATCATTGTGCAACTCAATATGGTCAACTTGATTGTCCTCACTTTTAGATTATTCCCAGTCAAAACCAAAAAAAAAATCAGTGTTCAAGCCAACTGTGAAAATGGGTTAGTTTCTTTGTATACCCATGTAAAAACACAGTCACTTTTTGAATATGAAAAATAATCATCTAGAAAATATATATTTTTTGAGACAAGAGTCTCATTCTGTTGTCCAGGCTGGAGTGCAGTGGCATAATCTTGGCTCACTGCAACCTCTGCCTCCTGGGTTCAGCCGATTCTCATGCCCCAGTCTCCCAAGTCGCTGGTACTACAGGCACACGCCACCACACCTGGCTAATTTTTGTATTTTTAGCAGAGACGACGTTTTGCCATGTTGGCCAGGCTGGTCTTGAACTCCTGACCTCAGGTAATCTGCCCACCTCAACCTCTCAAAGTGCTGGGATTACAGGCTTGAGCCACTGCTCCCAGCTTTATCTAGGAAATATTTCTATTTGGCTTCACATCTGTGGATTAAGTCAACTAGGCCAGGTGGCAGGATTATCGGTCCAGGTAAGTCTGTGTGAAAGGTAAACTCAAGGTATTATCTGGCCCAAGTAAGTTACCGCCTAAATCAAAAAATTAAGGGCAAACTTGGAATAAAATAGTTGTAAATACTGACAATAAAGATTTCCTCATATGTGGAAGGGGTGTTTCCTCTATATTTATGAAGAATCCGTATAAGCTGAGCCCTGCTAGCTTGGTCTTTGACATACTACAGGAAAGTACAAAATTATTTTAGTATCTCAACAAATCCTGGCTTTTGAGCCAATTGTTTTATTGTAAAGTTCTATCTTAGATGTCAGAAGTAATTGCTTCTTACTCTTCACATTTCTGCCTTTACAGTCTTAAACCACTCCCACCTCCATCCTTCATCAACTACATAGTTTTTGGTACCCAGTGCAAAATGAAAAGATGGGGCCTATTCAAATATTAAGAATTTCAAGATGGTGACAGCAGAGCTTGAAACCAAGTATGGGGCCGTCCTAAGTGCATCTGTCATATTATACACCTATAAAGCCAGTCCTTCTTCCATTTTATCCCAATAGATTCCTGTGAGGTCGTGCACACAGAAATGCAATTTTTAAGCCATTACCCTGAAGGGCCTCCATATACAGTTGAGCAGATGCTGCACTGTACAATTCTAAGAACATTCACGTCAGAGGTTAAGGAGATTACATCTTTTTCTTCCTCTTTTTTTTTTTTTGGACAGAGTCTCGCTCCATTGCCCAGGCTGGAGTGCAGTGGCACGATATCAGCTCACTGCAACCTCCACCTCTCCAGTTCAAGCGATTCTCCTGGCTCAGCCTCCTGAGTAGCTGGGTTTACAGGCACCTGCCACCACGCCCGGCTAATTTTTGTATTTTTAGTAGAGACGGGGTTTCACCATGTTTGCCAAGTTGGTCTCGAACGCCTGACCTCAGGTGATTCAACCACCTCAACCTCCCAAAGTACTGGGATTACAGGCATGAGCCACCACGCCCAGCAGGAGATTGCATCTTCTAAAACTGGGTGGCACACAACCTGCACCCCCTATGTGCCAGCCCTAGCAGCAGTTACATAAATCATACTCTTCACTTGTTCAGTAAAGAGAGTCATAATACATAGTTACTGCCTTTCTTATCCGCCAAAAACTGCAAAGTGACTCAGTTGATCCTCAAATTCTGTGACTCTTCTATCTTTCCCTTTGTTTGCAATCACCAGAGAGGGTGATTTTCATTTATTAAATTCTAGTTCAAAGACCATAAGAAAAAAAACTCTTTTGTATTTTTCTCATAAACAAAACTATTTTTCATGTCTTTTTCCTGAATATTTGAAGCATTAATTTTCTGGTATTTCCATGGTAATATAACCGATTTATAGATTAGAATTTTATTCTGATTCATGTATTTGGAAAGCACTAGCATTTATGGAAGATCTGTGAGAGTCGAAGGGAATGCCTCATGGTCATTGAGTCAACACAGTAGATTTATTGGATATTAGAGCTGAAAGTGACCTAAAAAATTTAGGACCTGAGAAATTGAAAACTGGGCTTGGCACCAGTGCCATAGGTAGAGATTGGAAGAATAAAGAAAGACCAGATCCCAGATCTCAGCAATGCTGATTTCTGGTACAATTAGAGAATATGTGCTTAAATCAGACCCATCCTGATAGAAAAATGATAAATGTTTCTTTCAGCATGTGAAAAATCAATGTCTTATGAATAATTATAACTGTGACTTTGACTTGACAGATAACGTGTTAGCAGCTACCCAGCCAGATCCTGTGATCTCACAGTGTCACTGTGGCACGACTGCATGAAATGGATGCTACTAGTCATTGCAGTCTATTAGCAATGTGGTTCAGATTCCTTATGTGTTGTCACTGTAAACCCGTTTACTTCAGGTGTTTACAACAAACTCAAAAGCATTCTGTTCCTAGTCTGACATCTGAAGCATAGAAACTCTCCGCAATAAAAATAATTTAGAAGTATTTACTAAAAATTCAGAAATATATCAGACATTTAATTTTATCAAACACAAAAAGGAGAGTTTACAAGCAAACTTGGTTTTGCAATATATTTCAATTTGAAAATCGTCATGAAATCTTGAAAGAAACATTGATTTGAACTTTCTCCATATACAACAAACCATCAGAATTACTGGCCTCTGAAGTGATTTCACTTTGTCACTGTCTTTCTGTTTGACTTGGAGTCAATGTTTCTCTCTCACTGTAACAAAGAGAGGGGATTTCTTATCACTAGAACCAGACTGTGTAAGTTCTAAATGTGAGGAGACAGAGCTTCCTTCGAAGCTCATGCTTCCTACCACCTCTGTTATACACAGATAATTGTTTTTCTGCCAGTTCATTACTTCTTGATATTCTTTGCCCCAAATGGACGATAGGATTCTTTTTTATCTGAAAAGTATTAAAACTGAACCTCATCAAATTTGGTTACCAAGTCAGTGTTATATATTAAGTAATAATCGGCCCCACAGTTCTAAAAACTATTCGTGATTTTTTTTTTTTTTTGAGACGGAGTCTCGCTCTGTCACCCAGGCTGGAGTGCAGTGGCGCGATCTCGGCTCACTGCAAGCTCCGCCTCCCGGGTTTAAGCCATTCTCCTGCCTCAGCCTCCCGAGTAGCTGGGACTACAGGCGCCTGCCACCTCGCCCAGCTAGTTTTTTTTTTCGTATTTTTTAGTAGAGACGGGGTTTCACCGTGTTAGCCAGATGGTCTCGATCTCCTGAGCTCGTGATCCGCCCGTCTCGGCCTCCCAAAGTGCTGGGATTACAGGCTTGAGCCACCGCGCCCGGCCTCGTGATTTCTATAAAAGCTAACCCTCCTCTTAAGGTGATATATTTGATAGCTTTGTGAGCCAACACTCTTCCCCTCATCAGGAAGCACTGACATGAAATGACACGCGGAAAAGGAATGGTGCTTAAGACAATATATCAGATATTTCCTCATGTTAATATAGGTTGCATTTTTGGCCCTGACTCTTCATTGCTCCCTGTATCTATATGTTGCCATGTGATTTTGCATTTCTGCCCCTTGACCTTAGATTTGAGCATGTGATTTATTTGGGCCAATGTGATGTAAGTAGAAATGCAGTTCTGTCATTGCTTTTGTGTATCTTTGCCATTGTCATGAGAAGATCTGCCTTGGCTAGCCTGAGCCAGGAGGGAAGAACAGAGACAGATGGAAAGAACTAAACTGCCCCAGCCAACCCACAGAGAAACAGCAAGCAGCAGTGTGGCCCCAGGTCACGCAGTCCAAAGCTGAGACTCCCAAGTCAAGCCCAGCCTACGTCAGCCAATGTGCAAAGTCCCACAGACACATGGGTGGTAAGAAGTGATTCTTATCTAAAACCACTGAATTTTGAGATAGTTTCTTATTCAGTAACAGATAATATGTTGAGCTTTTATTGTCAAAACCAGGAGCAAGGCATAGCTGAAAATAATTTATTTAGGACTTACCTCAGAGTCAAAATAAATTATTTAGGACTTCTCTTGGTGTCCAAAATAAGGCCAAAAAAAATACTCTGTCAAGTTGCCATGCTTATTATTTTCAAACAGAGGAAACTGCTTTCATTTGGAGACAAGAATAGATAACAATGGCTTGCTTTGTTGAGTTTGCTGAGAAACAGGTGGCTCTCCAGCTCTTTTGAAATAATAGTTTTCAAAGTTTGGACACTCTAGAAATGTTTCAATATGTAGAGACCAGAGGTTCCTTGCCATTCTGAAAATACCCCACTTTAGCTAATCTGCACCTCTCACTTAGAATCCCAATGCTATTTCTCCAGCATAGGGTGTTTAGCTTTTATTTAACAAGATTTTGTAGTCAATGAACACCACTATACTTTCAACTTACTAAATATCAGATATTTTTCATTTTGTTGGGTTTAATGCTAAGATCAGAGGCTAAAGAATTCAAACTGGATTAACAGAGACTTTGGATTCTGAATAATTCTCATGAATATTGTAGGCCTTTGATCTAAATATCAAAGTAATTTCAAATTTACTAATATTTAAACAAATGAAAGAATATGCATAATTGTTAGGCCAATACATTTTACATCACGGTTATTGGATTCATAAAGCATTACTAACATATAGATGCTTCCCCACATGTGTAACTTTTCTAATGATTTAATTGAAGTCAGTATCTTGGTTTGAGACATGCATTGAGAATGAACTCAGGATATTTACTCAAAAAAGTACTAGTGCAAACGAAACAAATACCTAATGAAGGTAGAGAGATTATAAAGAATTTTAAATATTAAATTAAGTATCAGAAAATGGATTGTGCCCTTGAAAACAAATAGCTATTTTTCATTTACTTCCTGCAAAATGACTTTAGAGGTTAAAAAAAAATCAATGTTTCATTACCTGAAGACCTTGCTGAGGATTGAGAATATTTTTCTGCTGTCAACATCTTATTAAGATTATTTAACAACGAAGCAATCCATTTGCCTCATTGGTGCTAAAATTGATATATTTTTCAAAATATAGTCCAGAGTTTTCAGAGAAAACGTATGGATTTTTGACTCATTGTCAATATCTATCACTGAAAGATGTGAAATAAAACATTAAGTGTGTTGAGTCAAGAGCATAGAAAACATATTAAACAATAAAGTCCAGCCTTAATGATGCTATTAAAAGTGGCAAAGAACATATTTCTTACAATGAGATTATTTTAAAAATTGCTACTTTGCATCAATTTGCTATTGGTAATACATGTATTTTATCATTTTATAACTATACCTTCAAAAACCTAGATATCTTTATTTTAATATAGAGAGAATAGAGACATTTTATTTAAAACATAAAAACAAGCTTTCTTTTTATTAACTTTGACATCAATTTGGGTTTATAGAAAGGTTCCAAGAATTGTATTTAACATTAGAATTCCCAAGTTCCCTTCATTCATATTTTCTACATGTTAATATTTTACCATATTTATCACACCCCTCTCCTTAATAGGTATAGAACTGTTTAAGAGTAAGTTTCAGACATATTATATTTTCCCCTAAATATCTCAGTGTGTATATCCTCAAGTCAGTTGCCTTAAATAGACACAGTACAATTACCAGTCTCAGGAAATTAATATTGATATAGTACTATAAGATAATCTATAGACCTCATTTAATTTTATCAATTACCCATTACAATAATGTTGTTTATAGCAAAAAACATTCAGTCTCTATATTACATTGAGTTGTGATATCTCCCCCTTTTAAACACTCTCTTCTCTCCTGCAGGATTTCTTTTCCAAGACTGTCTCCCCTTCTAGGCACACCTATAGGTATCTATCCTGTGAGCCATATTCTGACCTACTGCATAATTTTTCAAATGTAGGGTTAATTTCTCATAATGGTGATAACTTTAGAACAATCTTAATACTAGGGCAAGCTTCCCTCTTTTCTCTTCAGTGCAATTTTACCTAAATTGCTCTCTATGAAGGCTAGCAGGAGGAGCATAAACACGTATTATAGAAAATAACTTGCTTAGATTTGATGTTTAGAGTTACTTAGAGTTATTTTGAATTTTTAAAGTTTTGTCTTGTAATTATTCTAAAAACATGATTTTTTTTCTGATTTGATTTCTTGTCTTTTTTTCCCCCCACTTTGGAGGAAATGTTGGACCATTTATATTTATACCACTGCCATTGCTGGGTTATTGGGGAAACTGAAAATTCATGACTTCCTAAGTCCCCAGAACAATTATGTCTTACTGTATGTTAGAAATGCTTTTGTGATTGCAAGCCAAGAGGAAACGTAATTCATAGATAGGGAGCTTTGCTTCCCCTTAGGAAATTGAAAGGTATAAGAGAATGTTGTAACCACACCAACAATGAGAAAAAGCTGCATATTCTATAATATCAAGCTGCTTTCCACAACACAGGCTCTTTTGATTTCATGCAGTCCCTCTTCCTTTGCATGCTGGCTTTCATTGTTTTGCATGAAGCCTCGTAGTTGTCCTATGGCTGCCATTGTCTCAAGCTTAAGGCAGAAGAAAAGAAAATGGGTCTGTTCTAGCAGCCTTTATCTCTTTTATCAGGAAAAGCAAATTTTCTTCAAAAGTGAACATCAGGACTCCATTAACATCTCATTGGCCATAAAAGTTTGTATTTTGCTTTTTTCAGGCTCTATAGTGGAGGTGGGCAGGGAGAAGTAATTTGAGAGTGGGAGCTGGGTTAGTCAACACAGGATCTGCGTACTCCTTTTATGTACCTAACATCACTAAGTGAATTTCAAGTCACATGTGTTGAACTGAATTGCAGTTAGACTGCAACCAAAATTTGCACATAGGACCATGGTTGTATTTATTTTTCCAGAAAAATCAATGATTATTTTCATTAAATGATACGTTAAGTAGAGAATAATGCCATTAGTCCTCATCTTAGGAGTCCATCAATGGTATGATAGATAGCGTTGTCTTTAGAGAAAGCAAAAATGAAAAAGATCAATATTTATACACAAGATAATATAGAAACATAAGCTATGAACATCTGACCAAAAGCAGACATTTAAAATAAAGAACACTGCCTCCATCTGACCTAGTTGATATGTCTATGAACCTTTCCCTTACCTAGCACTTACAGTGTGCTTCTCTTAGCATTGTTGCAGATAGCCAAAGGAGTGATATATATATACAAAGTTCCTTGCACAGTGCTCAATAAAAAATGTCAGCAACGACTTCTGATTTTATTAGTGCTATGTTTTAGCCAGTGCAGTAAGAAAAGGACATGAAATTCATTCAGACTGGCAAAGTAGAATTAAAACTGTCTTTATTCCACACAATTATCTACATACAAAGTCCCAAATCTACAAAAAAAAAAAAATCACTAGAGTATGTGAATTTATTGAGGTTTCGTAACACAAGGCCAATATTTAAAACTTAACTGCATTTATATATACCGGTTATGAACAACTAGAAATTAAAATTGAACAAATGATACTATTAATAATAACATTAAAGAAAACATAATACACTTATTTAAGTGTACTTCTAACAAACCATGTATAGGACCAGTACATTGAAAACTATAAGGCCTTTCTGAAATATATTAAATGAAAGAAATTAAATGAAGAGAGGTACTTTGTTCAAGAATCAGATGATTTAGTGTTGTTCTGATATAAATTATGTTCAAATAGATCTATGAATTAAAGTAATGCCAATCAAATTCCAAGAGTATCTTTCTTGTTTTTTATAGAAAATTACAAGCCGGGCTGGGTGCAGAGGCTCATGTCTGTAATCATAGCACTTTGGGCGGCTGAGGTGAGAGAATTGCTTGAGCTCAGGAGTTCAAGACCAGCCTGTGCAACATGGCAAAACCCTGTCTCTACAAAGAATTAATAAATTAACCAGGCATGGTGGTGCATGCCTGTAGTCCCAGCTACACAGGTGGCTGAGGTAGGAAGATCACTCAGGTTGCAGTAAGCCAAGATTGTGCCACTGCACTCCAGCCTGGGTGACAGAGATCCTGTCTCAAAAAAAAAAAAAAGAAAAAAAAAAAATACAAGCTGATTCTATAATCCTCATGGAAATGCAAAAAACCTAGAGTTATTGAAACAATTTTGAAAACAAATAATAATGTTGGAGAACTCATTCTACCTGATTCTAAGACTTAATATAAAAGTATAGCATCAAGACAGTGTCATATTGGCCTGTGAATAGTTAGTATCAATGGGGCAGAGCAGAGAGTCTAGAAATAGACCCACATACATATAGCCAGTTAATTTTCCACAAAGTTATCAAGGGAACTTGACATAGAAATGGGTATTTTTTCAATAAACTCTGCTGGATAACTGGATATTCATATGCAAAATAGAAACAAAATCAAAACAGAATCTCAACTTTTTCTGCATTACCTTAAAATCATATAAAGTTAGCTCAAAATATATTATATATCTAAAGTAATACCTAAAGCTTTGGGGAGAAATCAAAGGAGAAAACTGTTGTGACCTTGGGTTAGGCAAAGATTTCTTACATATGATACATAAATACATATGTATCGTACATATGATACATAGAAAGTGCAAACCATAAAAGACCACATTGGTAAATTACACTTCATTAAAATCAACAACTTCCGCTGTTTACAAGACAGTACTAGGAAAATGAAAATAGAAACAACAGAATGGCAATAAATATTTGCAAAACATAGATCTGATAAAAGACTTATATCAGAGTATGTATTCAAAAACTCTTAAAACTCAATAATAACAAAACAACCAACTCAATTAAAAGTAGTCAATGATTTGAATAGACATGTTACCAAAAAGAAGTTATGACTGCAAATGATTACACACAAGTACATGGGAAAAATCTTCAACTTCATTAGCTAATAGGGAAATGCAAATTAAAACCTCAATGAGATAATAATACATATTTACTAGAATGATTAAAATGAAAAAGACTGACAACAGTGTTAGTGAGGATGCAGAGCAACCAGAACTGTCATATATTGCTGATAGAAGTACAAAATGGTATAACCAGTTTCTAAGAAAAACAGTTGGTATTTTCTTCTAAAGTTAAACCTATCTATATTCATTTTCTTGGGACAGCCTTGCTAAGGTGGAATCAATTCCCTATAAAAAATTGATTCATATGCCAAGACTGATGCTGGAACATATGCACCAAGAGGATATGAAAAATTTATTACTCACACAATGTGGCTTTCTGGGAGAGCAGAACAACCCGAAATGGCAACTAAATGGTGGGAGCAAAGGAAGCGGTGATGGCTTTATTTGTAATTGTGGTGAGGGCCTAGGACAAAGAAAGGTATGGCATGGTTTGAACTTCTCCACTGGCAACAAGGAAGGGAGCAGATGGACTTTATATGGCTTGTCCAGATGGGAAAAAATGGGAAGGGGCCAGTTGGGGCTTGAAACCTGTCTATGATCAAACATAAAAGACAGAGTCAGACCCAGTGCCTTGGCTCATGCTTGTAATCCCAGCACTATGGGAGGCTGAGGCAGGCGGATCACTTGAAGTCAGGATTTCGAGACCAGCCTGGCTAACATGGGGAAACCCCGTCTCTACTAAAAAAATACAAAAATTAGCTGGGCGTTGTGGTAGATGCCTATAATCCCAGCTACTCAGGAGGTTGAGGCAGGAGAATCACTTGAACCTGGGAGGTGGAGGTTGCAGTGAGCCAAGATTGCACCACTGCACTCCAGCCTGAGTGACAGAGCAAGACTCTGTCTCCAAAAAAAAAAAAAAAAGAGTCACTTTATTCCACTTGTTCTATAACCCAGAAGTTCCACTCCTAGATATTTATCTAAGATAAATAACATATCCATATCCACAAAAAAGGTATATGTAAGTGTTTATAATTAAAAAAAACAAAAAACAACAAAAAAAAGAAAGCTACTCAAAAGCCTACCAGCCCATGAGTCAATAAATGAATTGGAATACTGCTCAGCAAAAAAAAAAAAAAAAAGAAAGAAAGAAAGAAAGGAAAGGAACAATTTCTAGGTACGTACAACAAGGAGGAATTTCAGAAGCATTATGCTAACTGACAGCAGCCAGATTCAAAAGGCTAAATACTGTATAATTACAATTATATGTCAATCTGAAGACGGCAAACTAAAAAGGTAGAAATCAGATAAGTGGCTACCAAGAGCTGGAAGTTGGTAGAGGGATCTGATTTCAAAGGCAAGTGAGAACTCTCTGAGATGAGATCTTGATTGTGGTGGTAATTACATGGCTGTATATATTTCTCAAAACTCAAGAAAATATACTTCTGGAAGGTGAAATTTTCCAGTATGAAAATTATACAACCATAAACGTAGTAAAAATAAACCTTCATAAGGGAAATAGTGATAATGTTATTGTTTTTTATTTCTAAATTAATACACTGAAGCTAAAAAAAAAAAAAAAAAAACGTGATTTACTGAAAACTACCTGTGTGATAAATGGCAGAGGTAACACGTAAATCCAGATCACCAAACCCTCATCCCAAGCTCTTTCATGATATTACATTTTTTAATGTAATACAAGTAGTTTTACCTTTTCTCATCAGCAGTAAAATGTGGAAGAGGGTTTCAACTTGTCTGGTGTTATCCCGAAAGGTAATATTAAGTCCATTAGACTAACAGATAAAAGTCATCAAGTCAAATCATATTAGACTTTTGTTTGTTATTATGGTGAGGATATAGGACCAAGAAGGGTATGGCATGGCTTGAACTTCCCCTACTATATTGTTTTCATAATATAAAAAAACTACTTAAACAATGAAGCCTTTTTATCAATGGGTAACTGATTGATAACATTTAGGGAAATATCAATAGGCTACAACAGCTCATCTCTAAGTGTCCAGCCATCACTTCTGCTGGATAAAAGGTGAAAGACATGTATCGCATTTGAGAATGTAAAGTACAGTCCTAAGACCAGTGAGTATCACAAAGATGAAAAAGTTGGAATTGCTAACCTGAAGACATAAATGATAACATGTTAAAAAGCCTATACCTACAGAAAATGTCTGCATATGGCATATGTTTTAAAAGCAAATCCACAACATAATATAGTTAGGTATATTTATTTATGAAGCCTGTGTAAGAGAAAACAAAGATTATCTTTTCAACCAATGGCATAAAACACTCTGTTCAAATTATGATAGGCATTAACAAAAATCTATACATAATGTCTACTGATTAAAATTAAGCAAATTTAATTAATGAGACTGAATATAATTCCTTTTCTTATCATTCATAGATTTCAGTTAAACTTGTTAGAGTGGTGGGATTAGGCAATTTGGACCTTTTCTTTGTATAATTGTGAAGTATTTTTGTGTAATTTCTTTTTATAATTGTGAAGGCTCCAATTTTAAAACCTTGAGGATAAAGACATGCAGCTACAGGTAATTACTGTGTATACAAGAATAATGTAAACATCTACTGGGCTGGGACTCAATTAGAGCCTCTGAACTCAAGGGCAGAATTTAGTCCGGATCATTTGAAAATAACAGCATCCTCCCTTATAATTATAAGATCAATGACTGACAAGATAATTAGTATATCTGATAATCAAGGTAACAGCTTTTGCAGATCTAATTAGAGTATATTCTGTTCCTTGGAATACATGCCAAAGGTGTTAAACTAATCTTCTGTACTTAAAGATGATGGCTGAATCTTAAGAAACTAATAGGAATAAGCTGTATTCCTCACTTCATAAACACTGGGAGGCAATGAACAAATCAATATCGCTCACTCATGAATTACGATTATAGTTTTAGAGCAGTTAGGACAGAAGAGCTATCCTTTGAGGAAGGTCATCAGTTTGAATACCTAAATCCCAAACAATTGTCTGACTTGTACTATCCTTTCAATCTAACTTGAAAGATTGGATATCCTTTCAATCTAACTTGGAGAGGTGTATTGGAGACAAACTCAAGATATTTACAAATCACAAAGTTAGTCTTTCATCAGCCAAAAGGTCTGTAGCAGCTTGGCCCGAGAATCACATAAGCCTGGATTGAAATCCTTGCCATGATATGTAGACAGACCTCTGACAACTTTCACAGTGGGCATCTGTGTTTTGCCTGCCCACCTTTGCATTGGGACACAGGGCCTTTATTCTCCCTTTGGTCACAGAGCCTTTGTTTTCCCTTGAAAAGTCCTCCCACATCAATAGTGTGCAGTCTTGTCTGGGCTGTAAATTCATGCTTTACTTGATTTAATATTTGTGATGACTCTGAAGTGGGGGTTAATTTTATATCTATTTTTCAGATGTGGAAACTGAAGGTTAGAGATATTAACAAATCTACCCAATGTAAAGATAATCAACATTAATTAACATAAAAATAACCTCAAAATCTCAGTGGCTTCATGCAATGAAGGTGAATTTCTTCCTCATATAAAGCCTGGTTTTTATACAAGTTTACATAGCTCTGCTGGGCAGCATTTCTCTGGACGCCCTTTCACAGATGGAGGCACTCTCCTTATTTGAGCTCTGTTATTTTGCATCTTTCCATATCACACCAGTGTCATCTTGCCAGCAAGTAGAAATGGAGTCAGGGGTTACAGAACATAAGGAGGGCACTGTAGCTTCACAACTACCCCAACTTGGAAGTGAGACACATAAACTCTGACCATATTCAACTGGCTAAAATTAATCACAAGATGCAAGGAAGCTGAGACACATAGTTTCTCTTTGGCCAAAATGAAACTAAAATGTAGTGCTGTCTGTTCCATAATTAACAAACACTGGTTAATATGGGTGGAGCCTAGATTACTGCCACTAGCTGATTGTTGAGTTCAAACCCTTAGGCACTGTGCGGTTATACTGACTGACGTGTGGTTGGCACTTATTAAATGCATGTGACAGTGTTAGGCATATGGTAACTTTCTTCTAAGGAAGAAAGAAAGAAAGAGTGAGAGAACAGGGAAAGGAAGGAAAGAAGGAAGGGAGGAAAGGAGAAAGGGAAAGGAAATAAAGACTAGTCACAACTACTTAAGTTCAATTAAGTTTCTTTATTTTGTGTCTCTCACCTCTCTTAATGTCATTAATGTGGTAAATTGGGGATGTGGAACAAACAGTCATATTTTTAAAATCATAATAGCTCAGGGAAAGAAAGAAATAACAGCAGAAATAAAAAGGTTATATGCAGACTGACCTACCTCCTAACTCAGCCCGTTCAAGTAAGAGATTCAGCTCACTAAGCAGAATCTACTGTGACGGTGCGTTGAATGTCAGTGGTACAGTTTTGATACTCCTTGAGTCTCTGCATTTGCATGTATAATACAAATTATATGCCTCAAGTCTTCTCTGCATTTATGCCTAAAATTAGCTCCTTTTGAAGTTTTCCCAAGTATTTATTAAAAGTTTCAAGGTACTTTGTCTCTCCTGAATCCATCTTAGTTTCCCATCCAGCCCCCTTACCTCACCACCCCTCTGCCTCAGGTGAACCTCATGGGCTCTGTGCTGGGCTCCATGATACTTAATTAGCATAACTGGTAGAAAATATTGAAAATTAGATCAGAGGAGAGGAAACAATATTATCCTCTTATATATGTCTCTGAAGATGTACTAGCTCTTCTCTAAAATCCTCTCAGCATAGGAGATACTGGGCAATAACTTTCAAGATCATATAAAAGGTTCAAATGGTAAACCTTTTATAAATAATAAATGAATGGTAAATTAGCCTAAAAGTCCTATCCAATCTTACATCTATTCTAGGGACTCTTATTAGTCTTCTCTTTCTTTACTTCCAGCATTTAATACATGTGCCAAAGGGCAGCTGGCCCTACGCCCACCTCCACCACTAGAAATGTTCCTGGCATCCTCAAGGTCTCAGATCTTGGCCATCTGCCTCTAAACATTCACGAGAATTTTAGTTTTTCTCCCTTCAGTGCAAGGCCAACATGGAAATCTTTATTTCCTGATGCCAAAATGACAATTTTCTAGTCCCTTCAGGGAAAAATCCTTCCTCCAACTGTATGTGTATGGTTTTGACCTATGGCTCAAATAAGACAATCATACAGTAGTTTGATATCAGAACATTTACATTTTTGGTGCTATACATATTTTAAATATGACCGCACATGAGATACAACAGTTTGATACAGGTGAGGCTACACTCAGCTTACCCAAGAGCTACAAATGTATATTTTGGCCAAAAGGGAAACATACTGGTTTTCCTGAATGAACAGTCTGTATTTAGTAAGTTATGCAAACTCTGTTGAACCTAACACAGAGTTTCTGAGCCTAAAGATAGAGCTTATTCTCCCAAGATAGTTACTGAAAGACTCTTTAATGGATGGATAGATAAATAGTGAGCATACCTAATGGTAAGGTAAATATCTGTGAAGATTAAAAATCCACAGTGATATGCAGTCCCAATACATGAAAAAACATGCTATTTTATTCTTTCTGAATAGAAAGTTTGGTTTATGACACCCATCCCCTACTAATCCCATTCAAGATTATCAACAATTTATCATAAGTTTTATGACAGTAGACACACAAATAATCATTACCTAAAGAGGGACCTAAAAGGACATTACCTAAAGGGATAACTTTATGCCTACCGACTTGATAACCTAGATGAAATGCACCAATTCCTTGAAAGATACAATCTGCCAAAGCTCTCACAAGAAGAAATAAACAATTTAAACAGGCTTATATCTTAAAGAAATTAAATGAATAATAAGCTTCCAAAACAGAAAGCACCAGGCCCAGATGGGGTTACAGGTGAATTCTACCAAACATTTTAGGAAACAAATTATACCAATTCTCTAAAGTCTTTTTCAAAAGATACAGGCAAAATAAATAATTTCTAACTCATTCTATGTAAACAGCATTACCCTAATACCAAAACCACACAAAGACATTACAATAAAAGAGAACTACAGATCAGTATATCTCATTAACATAGGTGCCAAAATCTTCAATAAAGTATTAGCAAACTTTAACAAGCTAAAGAAGAAAATCACACAATCATATCAATAAATGCAGAAAAAGCATTTGATAAAATTCAATACTTATTCATGATCAAAGCTCTCAGTTAACTAGGAATAATTTGATAAAGAATATCTACAAAAAACTTATGGATAACAGCTCTCCCACTAAAATAAGAAATAAGGCAAGGATGTCCTCTCTCTTCAGTCCTTTTCAACACTACATTTGAAATTTTAATAATGCAATAAAACGAGTAAAAGAAATAAGAGGTATACAAATTGGGGAGGAAGACATAAAACTTTGTTTATAAATGATATGATTATCTGTACAGAAAATCTAAAAGAATCACTACAAAAAACCTCCAGGAAACAATAAGCAATTATAACAAGGTTGCATACAAGATTAATAAACAAAAGTCAGTTGCTTCCATATATACCAGCAATGAGCAGGCGGGATTTAAAATTTAAAGCACAATACCATTTACACTGGCACCCCAATATATGAAATAATAAAGTATAAATCTAACAAAATATGTACAAGATCTATAAGGAAAATTACAAAACTGCAATGACAAAATCAAAGAATAAATGGAGAGTTATTCCATGTTCATAGATAAGAAGACTCAGTATTGTCAGCCTGTCAGTTCTTTGCAACATGATCTATAATGCTATCCCAATCAAAATCGCTATAAAGGAGTTATTTTGTGACTTTCAACCCCTGATTTTAAAGTTTATACAAAGAGGCAAAAGACCCAGGATAGCCAACACAATGCTGAAGGAGAAGAGCAAAGTTGAAGGACTGACACTCCCTAAATTCAAGACTTACTATAAGCTGTAGTAATCAAGATAGGGTGGTATTGGCAAAGTAACAGATTAATGGAAAAGAACAGAGAGATAAGAAATAGACCCACATAAATGTAGTCAGTTGATCTTTGACAAAGGAGCAAAGGCAACATAATGGAGCAAAGATGGTCTTTTCAACAAATGGTGCTAGAACAACTGGACATCTACATGTAAAAAACTGAATCTATACAGAGACTTTACACTCTTTACAAAATTGAATTCAAAATGGATAACAGATCTAAATGTTAAAAAACTATAAAGCTTCTAAAAGATAACATCCCAGACAATCTAGAAACCTTAGGTTTGCTGATGACTATTTTAGATACATCAACACTAAAGGCACAATTTATGAAAAAGAGTGTTTAATGAAAACAATTTTCATTAAAATTAAAACTTCTCCTCTACCAAGACACTGTCAAGAGAATGAAAAGACAAGTCACAGAATGGGAGAAAGTATTTGTGAAAGATATATCTGATAAAGAACTGTTGTTCAAAATATAGAAAGAACTCTTAAAACTTAGCAATATGAAAACAACTTGTTTAAAAAATGAACCGATGACCTTAACAGACACCTCACCAAAGAAGATATACAGATGGCAAAAAAAAAAAAAAAAAAAAAAAAAGCATATGAAAAGATGCTCTTCATCATATCTCATTATGGAAACACAAATTAAAGCAACAGTGAGCTACCATTATACAACTATTAAAATTCCCAAAATCCAGAACACTGACAAAACCAAATTCTGGCAAGGATGTGGTGTAACAGGATCTCTCATTCTTGACAACTAATGTCTGCACAAAAAAACCTGAACATAGATGTTTATGGCAGATTTATTCATAATTGCCAAATCTTAGAAGAAACCAAGATATTCTTCAGTAAGAGAACAGATAAATTACGGTACATCCATACAATGGAATATTATTCAGTGCTCCAAAGAAATGAGATATTCAGCCATGAAAAGACATGGAGGAATCTTAAGTATATATTATTAAGTGAAAGAACCCAATATGAAAAGGCTACATACTGTATGATTCCAACTAAATGGCCATTCTCGAACAGGCCAAACTATAGAGACAGTAAAAATGTCAGTGGTTGCCAGGATACTAATGTAGGGAAGGAAGGATGGATAGGCAGAAAACAAAACATTTTTAGGGCAGTAAAAATACACTATTTAATACTATAGTGACAGATGTCTGTCAATATGTATTTGTCCAGACCCATGGAACACATCAAGACTGAACCCTAATGTAAACCATGAACTTTAGGTGATAATGACGTGACAATGTAAGTTTTTCAATTGTAATATAAACGTACCAGTCTGCTAGAGGATGTTGATAATGGGAGAGGCTATGCATGTGTAGGGGCAGGAGATGTACGGGAACTCTCTGCGTTTTTGCTCAATTTTGCTGTGAACCTGAAACTGCTCTAAAAGATAAAGTCAATTTTTTTTTTTAAAGAAGCACGCTCAAAATGTATTTAATTCAAAATTTCTGCAATCTTTGAAATTTTCCAATGCATCACAGAGACCCTGCTTTTTAGATTTTGAGTCTTACCATATTTTGGTAACATGTGAGCTAGCGGCAGCAATGAGCATTCATAGAAAAAGACTTCGGAAATTACTGTATGATTCCAATACAGTATATCATAAACCAAGCCCCCAGAAGACAATTTTCAGTATCACCATTTTAGGGTACCTCTATAATTCTTTTTGTATTCAACTAATTTCAAATAAAGTACTCACATTGGGCATGGTGGCTCACACCTGCAATCCCAGCACCTTGGGAGGCCAAGATGGGCAGATGAACTGAGGTCAGGAGTTTGAGACAAGCCTGGCCAAGTGAAACCCACTATCTACTGAAAATACAAAAACTAGCAGGGTGTGGTGGCGGGTGCCTATAATCTCAGCTACTCGGGAGGCTGAGACAAGAGAATAGCTTAACCCAGGAGGCGGAGGTTGCAGTGAGCCAAGATCGCACCATTGCACTCCAGCCTGGGCAACAAGAGTGAAACTCTGTCTCAAAAAAAAATAATAAAATAAAAATAAGAAAAAGTACTTTTAAATTAAAAAGAAAATTTAAAATAAAAGAAAAAGAGTACACAATCTTATCTCATGGCACTCCTACAAATACACACACACACACACACACACACACACACACGCTTCAGCTTTCCAGAGCCTGGTCACGTTTTGCCATATTCTTCCAAAAAAGCAGTGTTTGAGGATACAATTCACTCACTGACAAGAGAAGATATTTCACTGAGCTGAATTCACCAGTATGATGCCTTTCTTCAATAACAAGTAACATTGACTTCCAAGACAGTGCTATTTGTCAAGAGTAAAAGTTACTTTCTTGAACGATATTTCTTTTATAGAAATACAATAAATTTTTGGTCTGTAATGTTACTTTTTGTAATGTCTTTGTCATTAAAATTATGGTTTCATAAAATGAGTTCCCCTATGACTTCTGAAAGGATTTCGGTATTTTTTTTTTATTATTATTTCTTCCTTAAATGTTTGACAGAATTTTCTTGTGAGGACATCTGGGCCTGGAGGCTTCTTTGGGGGAGAGTTTGTATTTTTAAGTTCAATTTCCTTAACAAACATTAGTCTATCAATATTTTCTTTTGATGTATCAGTTTAGGTAAGTTGTGATTTTCAAGGATTACATAAAATTATTCATAATATTTAATTAGTAAGTTTTTCATTGTTATATGATCTTTCATTCCTGATATTGTTTTCCTTTCCTCTCTCCTCCCTCTCCTCTCTCTTCTTCTCCCTCCTCCTCTCTCTTCTCCCTCCTCCTTTTCGCTC
The DNA here is from genome assembly GCF_003255815.1 of Theropithecus gelada. NCBI lineage: Eukaryota > Metazoa > Chordata > Mammalia > Primates > Cercopithecidae > Theropithecus > Theropithecus gelada. The sequence continues at coordinate 29,902,916 of NC_037680.1, forward strand.
TTATTCTCCCTCCTCCTCTGCCTCCTCTATCTCCTCCTTCCT